>NC_086338.1:30908434-31149603 GCF_032445375.1 Bacillus rossius redtenbacheri | reverse complement strand
TTTTGATTACTAATATTATTCTTTGTAATGTAATGTTTGTTTATAACTTTAATGAAGGTCAATTTTTTAATGTTTATTCTTTCTTAAGATTGATTTTACCCAGGAAGCTATATTCTTTTCATATTCACTGACAATTCTTATAAAATGGAAATTACATTGCTATAATTTCACGTTTATGTATACGCGATGAAAAAAAAAAGTGCTTAAACAGCTTACTTGTGAATTTTACATCAGTCGCTGATCGTCAAAATGAACACTCTGTTAAAGATATGTTGTTCCCTTTTTCGACAACTGAATATTGTAACGTAATGAATAATACAAATACCCATATTCCTGTGGCACCAAGCTAGTTAGTCATGCATCAGTAATGATATTTTCGCAACCTCTCATGGTCTGAGTATTTTCTGAAACATCTGTCAAAAATGTTTACCTTGTCTGGTATAGACAGTAGTAGTTTAAAGTCGCGCGGTTGTACACACTGCATGAAAAAATAATTCTTCAAAGATATGTTAAAAACCAACAAAATTGAGCTAATTTAGAGAATGTGCAATGTGTCGGTATTGTAAGTAATTTAGTATTTTGTTACTCTTAAAATAAAAAACTGTGAACCTGACTGCTGATTATACGAAAACTACGCAGTTCTAGAAGATATATGACCTAAAACGTCAAAAACAAAAATTTACACACATACTTAAGTTCAAATCAAAATGAGAGGAATCTTAAGTCCTTGAGTATTGGCGATTCTGCGTTTTTATGCTTGCCTTAATTTCATCGTCTCGTCAACATGGAGTTAATATTAGACAAACACAAACACATATCGTGGAATTTAAGGTAGTTGCATCCAGTAAGCAAATCCCAGCATTTGCATAGAGTATCCACAGAGAAATACCTGCTCAATATCTACCGGCTCTCTCTCTCGGTCTTACCCCCCCCCCCCCCCCTAGCCGCTACACACAGGGAAAAGTCAGGGAAGTTGAAATTGGTTAGGGAAAGTCAGGAAAAATATTTTATGATAGTAAATTTGAGAGGTAAATTTCATGCTCCGGTATGTCAACACCCAGACTTTGAACACGTTCGTTTTTTTTTTCTGGTGGTTCTTTTTAGTGCATAGTCATACATACTGTAAAATCGTGTAAGAGAGGTTCTGTTTGAACTGTTAGAGTATGAGGTTGCTGGAGGCTGGATTGTCTTTATACCTTTCAGAAAATTGCAAAATATGTAAATAATTTTTCAAAAAAATTATTCAGGGGAAATTTGTAATTTCGGTCGTGGGAAAGTCAGGGAAAATGCACTGCAGGTTTGTGCGGACACCCTGTGTGCTCCACTCCGACGTGGGCGCGGCTGACGGCGGTTGACTGAGTAGCTGTTGTAGTCGCGGGGTGGTGACTGGTGGGGGGAGGGGGTGGGATTAGATTGGCTGGCATCGATCAGCTCTGGGCCAGATTGCACAGCATCCGCCCCCGGAGTTGCAGTTCTCTCCGAATCCTGCGGTGGCACGGAGCTGCTTCATCTAGCACCCGGGGGGGGGGGGGGGGGGGGGGGGGGGTAGCGAGGGTCAGTTTAGAGGTTAGAGGTTGTGCTCACCAGCGTGAAAAAATAATCTCTTTTCAAAGAGAGGTTACATTCAAAGAGACTGTGAAACCAAGATGGCTTTTTTTTTCTCAATAACATCTCCATAGAAATAAAAAAAAAAGAGTTAATAATCAGACGATGCTCTTGATGAAATACATTACATTACAAAGTTGTGTTTGAAACTTTTGACCTCTGCGGTGTGCATCTGGCAAAAAAGGAGCACACCGAAACAAGCACACCGTTTCAATGGCAGAAATCGCGCTTTGGAAAGAGAAAAGTACATTCCCTTTGAAATGCACAATGCAATCCAAGGATGAGATGCGCTATCCAGATGGTTGTTGTTTACGGGGCGTTCCACAGACAGACAAAACAGACAGACAGACACAAACATAGAGACAGCCGGTGAATGTCTTAAGGCCGAGATACCGTTCCGAGGTTCTTAATTCTTCTGTTCATGATGCAACTCCCCCCCCCCCCCCCCCCCCATCCCCCTTGTTTTCCATTATTCCGGTCCAGGAGCGCGTCTTAGGGACGAGAGCTTTCGAGAACAGAAAAGGAATTATGCGGGGAGGGAGGGGAGATGCATGGGGCTTTTGTCCCGCTCGTGCTCATTAGTGGACGGAACTTAGTTATGCATCCATCCCCCCCCCCACCCCCCTTGACGACTCTTGCGGTCGGCGACGTCCGCGTGACACCCCCTCCCTCCCGCGCAGATCGACGCGTGGGAGCCCGCGCTAAGCCCTGCTGACGGGACTGTGTTCCCCTTCAGTTCCCTTCAGTGCCCTTAAGTTCCCCCTTCAGTGCCCCTTCAGCACCCCTTCAGTCCCCGGCCCAGATGCGCGCCCGCCTGTGGATTCTCACGTCCCGCGCGCCGCGCTGTCGGTTTATGACCACGGTGCTGCCATCTGCGGCGCGTGGCGCGAACCGAAGTTCACAAAGCCAAAGGGGGATAAACTTTATTGCATTAGCTGCTTAGTGAATTCCAACCCGGATGGGCAGTATTTTTTTAAATAAAATTCCTTCGTCGGAAATTCGGGTCCGAAGCTGGGGGAGCATTTTTCATTTTACAGTTTAGAATTGCGGTTTGCTGGTCAAATGTTTCAATAGTCGACGTAGTTGCTCCGGCAGCGAATTCTAGTGGCGGATGCGAAAAATACGTGTCAAGATATTTAGTTTAAAAAAAAAAACATTTTCTTGTATATATCACGCTCTGCAATTTTTTTTTAAAACATCTCTGGCGATTACTGAAATACTCGCTCACATCTAATTTTCTCATCGTTACTGTTAGTTAAGAGCTATTTATGAAATTTTAACACTGTAGCTTTCGTCTATTTGCTGTTCTGTCTCTAGTATGTATTTTTAAAGGATATTGCTCGTAATAAACATTAGTTGAAAAAGCATGAAAGGTTCGGGTTACATTTAGTAACTGTAATGATGAGAAAATAAAAAAATTAAAAAAAAAGGATAAAGTATTAAACCGAGTCTTGACGGTTATGGATAAGAAACGAAAAACGCCATATTTGTTTCAACAGTTTCTGGACATATCAATTTTTTAACTTTTTATATTGAAATTTTCTTTCGTTAAGGCACATATCTTACATCATTAACAACACTATTGCAGCTTTAGTCAGTCACTCTTAACTTCAGGTATTTCACTATTTTATATACTATTATATTTAAAAACTAAAAAATTGTAAAACTAAACAATATTAATATTCTGTCCCCTAAAAACTTTTGAAATCAAGATGGCGTCTTTCGGTCCCTTTCCTCCAATAATGTCCTGTAGTCCCACCTAGCGTGAGCAAGACAATCGCACGGATACTATTGTACATATGGTGACGAAATATTGTTTTCGCACGAGTGAAAACGATTATTCTTTGAACCGTGAATGTTTTATTGCTGTGATGGTAAAAAAAAGTTGGTAAAAACACCTATTGTCATGGCTTTTGGAAGTAGTCAGCTTAATATTGGTTGCTTAGAGTGTGGATAACGTCTTCTTACAAGATGATTTGCCTCTTCCGGGCGTTCTCCCATTGCCGGAGAAACCTTTGAATCTGTATTACGTGGAAATAGCGGCTCCTAGGCCGTATTAACAAAGATTTATTTTTTTTAGTTTATAAATCTAAAAATGATATGAAATATCCATCACATTGGAAGGCAAAAACTTTGTATAAAATACGACTAAACTTTTGGCTTATAGAGAGAGGAATTCCTTTATATAAAATACTATTGTTAGAGTAGTAGATATTGAAAAATAATTGATGTTTTGCACAGATGCAATTTATTAATATGTAAGTGGCTTTTGTACCTAAGTTCAGTTCTCACAAAAAAAAATGCCCCCCCCCCCCCCCGGGAAATAATTTGAGTTAAGTTTTCGATTAGTAATACACGCTTATGTAAACTTTCTTTACAGATAATTTATTTTATGTTTCTAATTTCTCAATTTTAAACTCTACACATAAACAGCTAAGAGTACATAAATAACTGATTAGTCAGAATTTAAGTCTTAAAACTGTATCACTGACTTCGTGGAACATTTTGTTGGTATTCGAAATACTTACTGCGCGTCATTGGTTGAATCCATATTATGGTACGACAGATTGTATTCAACGTTTTCTTTGGTTGTGATGACGTATGGCATGAACCAGCATCTCAGTGTGGTTACGCAATTTGTACTCAAATTTAAACGCGAAACTGTGAAAAATTGCTGGGAATTTTTTTCTGACCTAAGATCTTAATGCGTATTTTTGTAAGCAATTTTTTTTTTATTTTTTTTATTTTTTATTTTTTTTAGCGATTATTGAGTGCAATGGGGTTTATCTTATGCACTGTATCTCTCTATATCATTTTAATTAAATTTGGCTCTCACTGAAAACCTCCAGGCTTTCCATCGTATTGAATAATTATTTTTGAGTGATTACTATTAAAATACTGGCAGCTCGTTAAATGCTCTCGTTTACTCGATCGTTCTCTTTCCATAATTAATGTTAATCGTCTGCATGGCAAATGGTAGCATTTTAAATGCATTTAATACGTACTTACTACACTCTGGAAATAGGGCACATCAAAATTAATGCGCAGTTGTTATGTGTCTCTGGCATTGATTATGAAAACGAACCTAAATTCACATAGCTGAAATGTTATAAGTTGCACCCATAAATTTATTGTCCGTGGCTTTCATTTTGATAAATAAAACGTCACTTAATTTTCCCTTCATTACAGTGAATTGAAGTGTGTGACGTCATTACTGGCTATACTCGTTTGTAATTTATTTTGAACAAGCTGACACTATAACTTCGTTTGCGTGAAATTAATATTTCACATGGTTTATTTAAATATAAAGAACTGAAATAGTGATTTTAAATTAATAAAATTCCGAAAATCCATAACGGCTCAAGTCATTAGTTGTAATTTATTTATCAACTTACAAACAATCTCCATTGTGTTATATTTAAAAAAATTACTTTACAATCGTGATAGAAGTCATGATGATTGATAATAGAAGTGTTTCAAATATCATAACAGAGTATGGTCTTTCTCTTATGTGTGCCAAGCAAATCATGTTGAGCTTAGGGGTTATGCCGTCTTTTTTTTTGCTACAAATTTATATATGTAATTTAAAATTGTTTATTTGTAGATTGTTTTAGTAAAAATGTAAATATGAAAAAAAATATATATTTAAATAAATTTTTTATTATAAAACACAGTGTATTTATAAAACAATTAATGCAGGGATCATATAACTGTGCATTGTAATACTTTACGGAAATATGTCTTATTTATTCTATGATTATTTTTTATAACATTTGAGATACTAAAATAAAGTCTAAATAGTTAGCCCTAAGGAGTAACCTACTATTTAAAACCAGTGTGAATTTCAACGTTCTATGTTGATCAGTTTTTGAGTTATGTTTTTTATAAACCGAAAGACTTTTTTTTAATTTACATTAGGTTGAGGCGATTTTTTCTTAATTTTATGGCATGAAAAATGGTTGGTACACTTTAATTCTAAAATCGTAGACGCTTCAATATTATTTATTTGTATGTGTGTGTATAAAACAACTTAAGCTTTATCGTGATCTGTAATTTATAAATTTTTACTCAGATTGCATTTTTTGTATCTTAACATGTTTATGTTTTTATAACCTCCGACGCAAAAAAAAAATAGGTTGTTATAAGTTTGAAGGAAGCCTGTCTGTGCCATCGTAGCTCCCAAACGACTGGACCTATTTTGAACCGTACTTTTCTATATTTATAGCTTTATTTCAGATTTTTGCACGACTGTAGTGACAAACATCGAGAGTTTGATGTGAACATTAAATAATTTTGCAGGTACGCATTTCGTCTGTGATTGTTAAAGAAAAATAACTTTCCTTTAAAAGTTTCATCATTTTACTAGCCGTGTGCTCGATGGGAAAGTATTTTATCCTCATTTTTGATGAAATACAAAAATCGCTCATACAATTGACTTTTATTTATAAACAGAAGCCTTAACACCAATTTAGATATTCCTAACTTCAAAAATGACATACTTCCATTCCCTATTAAACCATCTTAGGGAATGTATTTTCAAAAATCCTTTCTTACTACTTACCTACGTTAGACGAAGAACTCCATTGCAAAATTTCATGTTTTTAGACCTATCGGGTTAAGCTATGCATTGTCTGTCAGTCAGTCATTATCAAGTAGATTTCTGGTGTTGGTACGCTTTCTTTATTACAATTTTGATTTACTCCATTTTTTGTTTTTAGGATTTCTGCTTGTCTTTCTTTTTTTTCCTACCCTTATCATTGCTTTTCTTTTTCTGTCCATACTGAATAATATTTTATATTTTTAATGTATTTTGCTTTACTTATTTTCTACTTTAAATCATAAAGCATTTTTTTTCAACCAACTTTACTGGAAAAAAAACTGTTTTCTCCAATATCTTTGAATATCACAAAAGTTATTTGTTCAAATTTTTTTTTATCTTCCATTAAATGTTAATCCTTATGGTCAGTAAACTTCAGAAGCACATTTTTTTCTAACAAGTCATGCACTTGTCACATTATGTCGTAAATTATGTATCTTAATATTTCTGAGTCGTGACTGGTTACAGACATTGTTAGATAATGCTACTTTCAAATTTTCCTTCCCTAATTTTTGCATTGGGTAAAATCTGGAACCAACTATATATCTTATACGACTTATAAATAAATGATTTTAAATAACTCTAGTTAATAGCTTCATTGCTCGTTGATCATAACAATTTTGGTTTGAATAATATTTGTTCCAGATCCTTTTTTTTTTCCTTTAGTGAACCTTTTCAATTAAGATTCAAGTATCGGATATATCTTTTCTATTTTCATTAGCTCCCTTGTTTCCCTCCTTCGCATATAATCTTTATGTTCTTCAGGAAGCTGTTTGCTTTTGTGTTACAGGAAACTAATTACATTTTAAACCTTTGTTTTAGTTAACAAAGCACTTAACACGCCTGTAAATAGTTTCAGCTTTCTCTTCGAACTTACTTGGAACTTAAGGCACGCCAGTATATTTGTTCAAGAATAGAGTAGAGTCTGGTACGGTGATCGAATCGCGATCTGACCGCCGCCCTCATCTGTAACGGGTACGGAGATGCAAGCGTTTCGGAAATAATTTATTTGGAGAAGCAACAGATGAGTCTATCCCCCTGTGTTCCGAGGACGGGTTTTCAGCGCTTGTTGTTCTCCCGCTCCTAGATTTCATACCGCAGCGGCGGGAAAAAGAGAGAGAGATGTGCGAACACGTGTAGGCGACACGCGCTAGTGCCCCATTAGGACCCGCCATGCTGTACACGGTCACCTCCCCTCCCTTCACCCACCCCCTCCACCACGCGAGTGACATTAGACCTCCCCTCCCGGGCTCCCGGCGGCCTTTGCGACAATCTAGCGGGCCCCCACCGCCCTCCTCTACCACAAACTGGCTAATTGCCCCCCCCCCCCCCCCCCAATCCTCGAGGGATTTCGCGATCGGTGTAGGTTGCGACATCCCCCTCCCTAGTGTTACCTGCACGCCGTCCCTCGTGCCTACCACTATCATGGGATTTGTACGATAAACACGGTACGTGTACCATCATAATGGCACTCACGCCGTTGCTATGGCACCTGTCCCGTTATTATCGTTGTTGTACCATTTATATGGTACCTGCACACTGTTTTTTTCTGTCACTTACGCCATTATCATGGTAAGCCATCACGGTACGTAAATGCAACTAAACGAAAATATGCAGAGAAAACTCATTTGTGGAAAAAACGATGGCAATGGTAAATAAATCAAATAGTGGACATACATGTTAGTTTATTTATATGTACACTAGCGAATGCATGGCGTGTGTTGTAATAACTCTTTCAGTTTTTTTGTAATATGTATGAAGTAGGTACATGTACACAAAACATATCTCTATCTCTCTCTAATTCTATATCTCCCTCTCTATATATATCTTAATATATCTCCATATCTGTATCTCTATATGTATTAATCTCTCTATATATATTTCTATACCTGTCTATATCCCACTATCTCTTCTCTATATACCTATATTAGTCTATATCTCTGTCTCTATATATTACTCCTGTACCTCTCTATCTCTGTCTATATCTCTTTGTCATTATATCACACTCTCTCTATCTCTTTTATATTTAATTCAATTCTATTCTGTCGTGCGTGCGAATTCATACAACAAAACACATGGACTGCCGTTAAACTATATGAAATACACACATTTGTTGAAACGATTCGCGCCCAACCTATTGTGAAATTGTTGTACTAATTCAGAAACCTTCGCCGTCATAACAAAGTTTCATCGCAATCTGTCGAATGGTATAAGAACGTGTACGGGACAAACACAAACACGCACACATACAGACACAGACACACACGCACGCACGCACACACAAAAACTAACCGGTTCAGAGCCACTTCTTCAATTATTAATAAAAAAATTGTATGATATTTATCATCAATTTATACCTGTATAAATAAAATCTTATCATACTGAATAAACTTTCATTTTCACAATTTTTTCTAAAACGCTATATATATTACATACAAACCATCCGTTATTTTAGAAATAAATTAGAAATAAATAACTAAATGCTGTCAGTACAATGTCTGCCGGGTTCTGATAGTGTGTGTGTATGTGTGTGTATATATATATGTATGCCTTTATACATGTACGATTTGTTTTCCCATCCAATTGCTAACCAGTTGACTTCAACTTCAAAACATACACCAACTCTATAGATTAATACCTCCATGCATACGACTCACGCGCCACCTATTGTACGTTATCTCACCTAGACAGTGGCCTTCCTCGTGTTTCAAAGTTCAAATGTGCAACATTTCATAGGGATCGGATGAACGATGCGTTAACAATGAAATGGCGAAATATCATCAAGAAAAATTAAATTTTGCTTTAAGGGCTGGCTTTATCTAAATCTTACCTAGACAGTGATCTTCCTTGTGTTTATATGGTCAATTGTGCAAAATATCATACCATTCGGATGAGTGGTTTAGGAACGCATTAGGGACAAACAAACATACATAAATTTTTATATGTATAAATTACGTTTGACCTTGTTTTAGTAATGAAAATGGTTTGTTACATTCAACACAATCGCACGGAAATATTTGGGTAAATTAAAAAATATATATGTTAGAAATGTAACATGAGACTTTGATTTTTTTTTGCCTACAACTGTGCCACTTGGCTCTATGCTAATTAGTATTGTAGTAATAATTTTTCAGAACTTATTCGTAGTTACGTTGGGTTACAAAACGATATAACTGAATTATAGAGAGTTTCCTATTGATTCAGGATTGAGATTCATGTTTGTTTCTTTTTTTTTTTTTGCTGTTTTTTTTTTCATAAAATAGTAAAACAAGTTCTTTTATTTGTATATTTTAAAAACAATTATATATGATTTTTTAATGTTTGGTTTTATAACTATCAATTAACTCTCTTCTCTTTTATTATCTATTAACAACGACCTACGCGCAATAGCTTCTGCGCCGTTGTTCGACTGGCATTTATGCAAAGGTAGTTCCCTAAATAATTTTACTTATATAATTTCGTGTTTTTGCTTATGATTTTGAGTAATGTCTAAAGATCATTTAATAGTTTAGTCCTGGCATTAAATGAGAGCATAGAATCACGGGGTACCTGCACAGTTTTCAAGTAACTGTATGTAGTCTTTATCGTAAAACGCTTAATTTTTAGGATAATATCCATGTTTCTAGGATTATGCAAAAACCATATTTTATATTTATTTATTAACTTAATGATGACCTAAACATAAATAGTTTTACAGCAAAGATCACATTCTGACGTTTTATCTAAAACTTTTTCTAACAGGATTATATTCTCTTTGTCAGAATATAAATTTTAATTGATTAAGTTTTCCGAAAACAATTAATTAAACACTTAGTTTATTGATGAAATCATTGTTATTTATTTAAGTTCGTTAGAAAAACACACAAAACACACACACACACCCTTGAAAGACCCTACGAGAAAAAGTTTAGTATATCTAGCGTGTCTCACCCGAGTGCAATAATGCATTCTTTTAGCTCTCAAGCTGTCTGCTTGCCGCAGAAATGCTGCTCCCGGTGTTCCGTCTGAGATACTGCATTTTCGCCGTGCGTTCACATAGCCTTTTTTTTTTTTTTACGACGAAGGTAGCTATACGATGTGCGCCTTGATGCTGCTGGTTTATGTTAACGCCAGGAGTTCTTAACAGCGCGCGGTCCCTATACGTAGCGTGAGCGAAACCTGTCGCCTCGTTCACGTTCGCACGCCTCGAGTACAGTACGTTCTGAACGACTTGCACCTGTTCCGTTTTTTATTGCCCGTTTCTTTGTACTCTTTATGCTCTTTACTTTTTATGAGCGCGAAATCCACAAGAAATGTGTAAACTGCGCCAAACAACACGTCGATAAATACGCCTGACCTTTCTTTCAGTGAACGAAGTTCATGTTTCTTACGGGATGAATATTAGACTAGAGGACATATGTGTTAGAATTTAAAAAAAAAGACACTAAAACCGTTGAAACAGGACCATTAACTTGACTCCAAACGTTAATTGTTTGTTGCTCCGACTTTATTTCCTCGAAGTAGGCCTACAGAATTTAATTGAAAATGTTACAGAACAGCAGACTTTCACAGACGTTTCTCGTGTTACAAGAAATTTGGTTTGTTTACCTTTTAGAGATTTTCGTATTGAAATACATCAAAATTTACCTATTTTTAACAAATATAATTTTTGTCATACTGGCTAAGTATTCTATGATTCCCCAATGATATGGTTCAACGGATATTTTAAAAGCTTTCTGTTTTCAGTGCCGATGTTTTAAATTGTCTTGGCGTTGACTCATAGAAAATCGGGTTGTAAAAAGAGACACTGCGCACAAATAAGTTTTAAGATTTTAATTTTGCCAATTGAAATAAAAATAATTTTAAAATAACAATTGTTTAAATGAGTTTGGGCTGTTTACTTAACGAACAGAACGCTTATTTCTACCAATTTTTAGTTAAATAGCACATTTGCAAAACTATGAAAGTATAATTTTTTATAATTATTTTCTTTCGCTACGTTGTATACCATTGTGGCAACCCTTTGAGTTAAAGTAACATCTGCTGAAAAAATGTGTGGCCTAGCAAGAGATTTATCCGAATACAATTACAATACGTGTCTTATTTAAGGGTAATACAAAATAAGTAAAATGAAATAATCAACCAGGAAATACAATACAGGATGCCCATAAAATAATGTCCTTGTTTCAATGGTATATTTTAACAGTTTAATTAACACTACTTACAACAAATTATTCATCAGACTGAAGGTAAACTAACCTAGCTTTTCATAAAAATGTTCAATATGTGCTCCTTTAGTTTTACGGCTCTCATCCAACCTAATGTCCAATTCTTCCCACACTTTGGTGAACACGTATGGAGTAATGGAAGCAATAACCTCTTCAATTCTTTTTCTCAACTATATCAACTGATTAGGTAGCGGCGGAACGTAGACACAACCTTTTATAAAGCTCCAAAGGAAAAAAAATATCGTATGGTGTTATGTCAGGTGAAAGTCGAGGTCAGCGACAAAAAAGCTTTGTCGTCTCGATCATTACGACCAATCCAGCAGCGAGGGTCTTCGACGTTCAACCACTCTCGTACAAAGAGATTCCATTACATACGTACGTTGAACTGAAATTACAGATTCACTCTTAGCAAATTGCAGAACACAAAACGCTTTACACTCAGGAGTTGCCATTTTGCATAGATGGCGCTGCACGCGTGAAAACAACAAAGCAGTACTCGTTCATGCTCTTATCTAAAACTGTTTGAGTTACTCTTGAATTGTGACCTTGAACCAACACTCTACAATACTTACAGTTGATACTATTATACTTTATAACTGGGTGATTCTTTTATGGACGTGCTGTATTTTATAACTTTTTTATCACAATTCAGACACTATACTTCACTCAGTGTTTCGGGTGTGTTGCAAACATGGAGCGGACCAATCAGCTGGACATAAACAAGCTTTACTCAGCACCCGTGCAGTGATGCATGCATGGCCACTCCCGCTCGTATTTACATTCGCTGTCGTGTGGACGATTCCTCCCCCCACAGTTGTTGTTAACACTGTGCTGAAGAGTTCGCGTCGGGAATGCTTGCCCCACGGTCAAATACACCTACATGCTGCTCTCCTCGTCGGCTGAACGGTGATTCACACGGACACACGCAAGCTGTTAGTCCGTAACTCAACATCACGGACTAACACGCAAGCTGTTAGTCCGTAACTCACGTCACGGACTTGGCCCTGCGGGCTGATTATCAACACACAGTTTGCGACACAAGACGATGTAAACATCGCAGGTCGTTGAGATTACCGCCGTAAGAAGTTTCGTGATCTGAACAAGTTTTTTTGACGTGACAACGTCTAATAAATCGATGAACGCCGGCTGCACGCACGAAAAAGTGTCCCGTTGCGCTGTGTCCCGTTACGCACATTGTTCCGTTACGCTGTGTCCCGTTACGCTCATTGTACGCTTGCGCCGCATCTATCTCTCTTCCACTCGACTGTTTATAAAGTGAAGTGAAAAGTTAATGTGGTTTTCATTGCTTATTACAACAACAATTTCGGCTATAAGGGTTAATTATTCTTGCATTTTAAAAATCTGATTACTAGTATAATTTCAAGTATTTATTCTTTTATTATTAAAATAAAAATGATTCAATTTTATTCATAAAAGTATGCAATCATTTCATAAACGTTTTGTTATGACGTCACGTTAAACTATCGTCCGTAAACCGACTTTACAGACAACCAATTTTTTTAAATACTACTATACATCGTAAATTTTCGGCAACCTTGACTTGATTAAAAAAATAATAATAATCGTATCTCCCTTCTTGGATAGTAGAGGATGAAACATTTCCTACACGAGTGAGATCCTTACAATTCTTGCAGGCTATTGCTCTAGACAATCACACCACTAGTGCCTGTACGTATATTGAAGTATAAAAATGTGTAGCATTGATCTCCATAAATAGACAAATGCAATTTAAAAGCCCTCATCACAACAGAAACCTAATATTGCTCGGAATTACATA
This sequence comes from Bacillus rossius redtenbacheri, assembly GCF_032445375.1. Taxonomy (NCBI): domain Eukaryota; kingdom Metazoa; phylum Arthropoda; class Insecta; order Phasmatodea; family Bacillidae; genus Bacillus; species Bacillus rossius. Next base: position 31,136,396 of record NC_086338.1, on the reverse strand, counting down.
CATATAAAAGCCAACTTTTCACACACCACTGTAGGTAAGCTTCGGAGAGTAGTGATTAGAGTGATAAGATTTAAATATTATAATATTTTAATTTTAGTTAAATTTCAAAGCACTTTTAATTTTTTTTCATGACTTTGTTGTTTCTTTCTCATTTTTAAAAGGATGCCCAAAAAATCACAGAAAAAAGAATTAAATCACAACAAAAATAATTTTTATAAAACTGTATAAGAAGAATACTGTTAGTTCACAATTTTCAAAAGTTTAGCTAAGGTTTCGGGAGGATTTCAAGCTTTTTAATGGAATTTAATGGAAATTTTTCTTGGGTTTGTAAGACCATTTTCTATGCTTTTCGTTTACCTAAAATTTCAGGCATGAATTTTGGGTTCGTTTGTATCATGCATCTACGTTGTAATGAATAATGCGCGAAATTCAGTCAAAGGAAAACTTTAAAGATGTAATGAACATGAACCTATGTTGCTACTTTTAATGCGATAAAAAGTCACTCTTACAATTCAAGTAAATGTGCATGCAAATTAGTTTTTTGGAAAATATTAACATGTTTTGACTGCTTAGTTTATGTATCTCCAGGTAGTTCTCGGAAATGGTTGTATGGTTCGCCTGAAATTCAGCGGGCATCCCGGAAAAGCCCGCTCGAGTTCAATGTTTCAGCGCGACTCTCAAACGCGAACGGCGAGGGGTCGCTCTGATTGGCTGTTCGGATCTCCGCTCGGCCTGCCTGGCGCGATGTGCCCACGCGTGGATTTGGGCGCGCTATCCGAAATTCGCGGACGCTGACTCTGCTCGGATGACGTAACTCAGCAACGATGTTGTTGCGTTTTTTCTTTGAAGTTTGGTCTCTTTTTTATATATATATAAAAGCACAACCAACTTTCAAAAAGGACGTCGTCTCATCAGTGGATACAGTTTTATTTTCCAGATATTCATATTTATACATACAACACTTAACTCTATAGATCAAAACGCATTATTGTTCGGTGACACTGCTCCAATTCAAAGTTCGCTTTACGATCTCTAGTGTTGGTAATTCGTATAACGGCTGCCGGCAGGGACGCAAATCTGCAGGATTCTGAAGCGGGCCCCGAGAGTTTTGCACGTGGGTTTTTTAACCTACACAATTCACCTCCGGATAGGGTGCTTCTATGTCGTGTACTGCATATATATTTTGGCCTATATGCATGCAGTAAGCAGAAAACTTTAAAATATACAGAAATTTAAAATAAAACATAGTTTTGACGTTTACGTTTGCAGAGAGGGTCTTCTTAATTCCAGGGGGGGGGGGGGACCCTCCCTTAACCCCTCCACCCCACCCCGGATCTATGCCCGTGGCTGTAGCTTTCACCAAAACTGACATTCACTTATGAAGTTGGCCTTATGGAACTAAGTGTTATTCCATAAAATTCTAATATACACTCAAACAGTGAAGAAATCGCTATAGCACACCAGGCTCATGTTTCTCATAAACGCGAGAATGAATAAACTTACGGTATTTGTCATTTTATTTTTATAGCATTTTTTTGCTGTTATATTTGACTTAATCACTTTAACACTTTTTTTTTCAGAAGTGTTTATATGGTGTGCCTACAGACAGGTATTTGTGTAGGATTTTAAATGCGCCCCGACTTCCAAAACGTTTGGGAACCACTGCCTCAGATTTTTCAAGCGATCGCCTACACTATTGTGACAGTAGGTTTCAAAGAAGAATATGCCTCAGACAAGCGAAAGGTTGTTCGTAGCTCCAGATAACTCATCTTCGTGGAATCCATGTTGAATCCGTCTTCTTCGTACTGTGTTCTGTCGTCAGCAAGTCTTAAGAGGCCGTGTCAGTAAATTTTTATTTCCAATATTCTGGTCTAGAAGTTCTCTCTTTTAACAGTGAGATTTAGTGGCTTATTCAACCGAAGTAACTGTAACCGCAGCGCGTGATAAAGCTACTATACCGCCAGATTACTCGACGAAAAATGTATCTGGTTCCTCGACAATCTGAGAGGATGACAATCTGACCGGCGGCTCACTAGGAAATTGCGGATGCGGGGATTCAGAGTCAAGAAACCTCACATTTACAACTGTAGTATGAGTCGTATCTAAAAATTTTAATACTTTAAATGTATCGGAATACAATTAATCTTCAAACATGTGGTAATTATTCTTTATCTGGATGTAATATTCCGTGAAAAATAATGGTAGTTGACATTAAAAAGTATACGAAATTCATAGTGTAACGTTTTAAAAGGATAATAACATAAATTCTTATGCTTAGATATTGCATATGCATTACACACAATCTAAATACAATCTCACTTAAGTCAGACTACCTAATTTTTTTACAATGCACCATCATACAGTTTAACAGAGGTAGGAGAACCTCTTATCGATGTTGTTTCAAAGAATCTAAATTTACAAATATTACTATTTATCTTATTATGATATGTATCTTTATGAATAAGAATTTACAAAAAAAAATGAATTGATTACATTACACTTTAACATTACAAAAGACTAAAACACTAACAAAACTTAGTTTTATATATTGCTGTAGCATATTAGAAGACGAAATAACTCACTAGACTAACATTAAGAGGGCTGTATCACAAATTTACTTTACAGAGGAGAAAATATCTTTTAAAGATATTTCATTACCTCATTGATTACATAATACTGCCGTTGATGTGATCGTAGATATAAAGTATTGAAAAATTAGATTTCATTATGTTTATGTAAATATTTAGAAAACGTTATTGCTTATAGATGCTCATTATTTAAATAATAAAGAATCTTTTACTTTTATGTACTGGACAAACAAAATACTTATAAGTTAATAAGCTTAGTTGAATAACATCTTCAATTTGTATTGAATTCAATGTACAAATTGAAAATCATGTACAATGAATGCAACTGATTGAATTCAATAAATATTTGATCTTGTGAAACGGCCATAATGGTGATGTAGATAATTATAGATACTCACATGCATTTTGAGAGTCCTTATAAAGCCTATTACAATTCTATAAGTATACATTAAAATGATTTTAAAATAGACATGTGTAATATAATTAAAACTTGTTTAAATAAGATCATAACAAAAAAAAATGAAAATCCTTCAACAGTAAGTTATGTTTTATAAGATTTTAACAAAACACACATACCATAAGAGAATATTAATCATGCCACATAATTCAACACAAAATATTCATTCCAATAGGCGCTACGTAAAAATAACTTCTATTTTTATGCTGATAACTTTGCATTGTTTTATATATATCATTATTTCTAACTTTTAATATTCTCCACACATTAACTGAAATTAAGTATTTTCAGAGCCTTAGCAAATGTTGGTCTGTACCACATACAGTTCGTACGATATCTCTACGTGAAACACATACAGTTCATTATTTGTAATTTTAATTATATTTCCATGAACATAATGAAATTAGTATAGGGCCTAGGTTGTTCACTGTTGAGTACTTCTGAAGTATTTTCATTGTGAGTTAACATACATACCAAATGCCATTCTTCCAGTAAAGTTACAAAGAAGACAACAAGATAATATATGTATAATATATATAATATGTATAATATATATAATATGTATGTAGTACCATATTTTAAACCCCTATTAAATGAATAATAACTCAATCTCTTTTCTGGACTATTAAGTAATAGTTTTTGATTACTGTTATTTGTAACTTAAATAAAATGACAACTAACAAATTAGTAAAATATATAATTACGTGCGATATAGTGACAGTTTTACTTGGACGGCAAACGAATATAATAAAATGTCTATGACAATGTTAACTTTACTCATTATTATGGAAAGAAACAAAATGGGCAGATAAGCATATTCTACGCTGACATTTAAAAATGCTCAATTCAAAATGAACATTTCTTCCCGATGACAAACAAAAAAGTTGTATGGTCGCGAATAATACATTCGTATGGCGTCACATCAGCGGAATATTCCCTTGGCATAAATGTGTGAAGTCTGTGACACAAAAACAAATGAACGAACAGCTTTTTTTTTATCGGATGTGCAATCGGAGACCCTTGGGGTGGTTGAAGAGTGTCAGGTCGGTCGCCAGACCAGATAGTGAAAGCTCAGGGGCTTAGGATAGAAAAGGCCTATCTCCAAATTATTAAGTATAAATGTTGTCATGAAATAGTTAAAGACTTGATTACAACCAGGTTTTTAAACCCATCATGATCATGAAGACACTGATCGGAAGGTAATGTACAATACATTTCAATGGCCTTTTCAGTTTTTGCTAAATAATTATAAATATAAGCAAAATTCCACTGTATCTGGACAAATCAAAATATTGATTATATTTTTTTCATCACAGAAATAATATATGATATGATAACTAAATTTGAAAAAAGCGGTTATGTTAAATGTATTGTATACTTTCAGTAGGCAAAATTTCTGGCCCCTACCTCTTATAGACTTTGAGAAAAACTGCCTTTTAAAATAACATTGATATAGATAGGAGCGCAAATTTGTGACACGGCCTCTTAACTTGCGCGCGGAAGTAGGAAGTGTGTTCGTTGTACACTTAATATGTTTTTTTGACGTGACAACGTCTAATAAATAGATGAACGCCGGCTGCACGCACGAAAAAAGTGTTCCGTTACGCACATTGTCCCGTTACGCTCATTGTACGCTTGCACCGCATCTATCTCTCTTCCACTCGATTGGAACAACCATCGAATTGACTTTTTCGAGGCACATTAAACTTGAAACACTCCCATTCTTTTTCCTACTTTTCATGTCATCGTCCTATCCTTAACAGAATAACACAGATTGGAAGAAGTTAAATAGCAAATATGTATAAAAGTTATAGTTAAAATAATCTCTTCGTTAAAGTAATAAACATATTTGAATTAATGAGTGCAAATAAAAGTAAATTTATCAATTAAATTGTAGATTTCATTTCACTCCTTTTTTGTATCCATACAAAATAGTGATAATTTAATAAAAGTGATTCAATTTTATTCATAAAAGTATGCAATCATTTCATCAATGTTTTGTTATGACGTTGTCACGTTAAACTATCGTCCGTAAACCGACTTTACAGACAACCAATTTTTTTTATGCTTTGTTAGCAGTATTTATATTTTGTTAGCAGTATTTATATTTTTTTTGTAGAAATACCACGTGTATTCCCAAACTGACCTGTCTTACCGTGATCAGACATATACGTAAGTCGTAAATACATTATTCGTGCTGAAAATCAAGCACCTATCAACGCGACGAAAATCCAACCTTTTTTTTTTTTTCCCACATATCTTTATTTCGAAGCGAAACTGGTAAATATCGCACGAACTCATGAGGCGTGCCTGCGTTAGTAATTTCTGCAGAAACTGTTCCAGTTTAGTTGCATATTTGTCCGCTGCACTGCTCGGGCGCGCATTCACCAAGGCCACATTCACACACAGAATGAAGCACGACACGACACGACACGACACGACACGACGCGAAATTGTGTCTGATGGTAGCTGACTTCTAAGTATTTGCATAAAAGCAATGCCTACAGAATGAGACCCGGCACGACGCCACAAAACTAGGTCGCGATCAGACCCGAGGCGGCTACATCGAATGACTGCTCCAACTTTGTGACGAACAGACTGTCTGATGATGGCATCAAGTGTTTTGCGCATGCGCAAGTGTATAAAAAAAATTGTTAACAAAGGCATGCTGTAGTGTGCACACATACCCTTATTTTTTTTTCTAATTAGGGAGCTGGATGCATATCTATTAGTCTGATCAGCACATAATAATATAATTTAAATAATCCATCTTCTCAGGAGTATCACGACAGCAATTTGATCTCAAGAATATGGAAAGCAAAGAGTCGCGTCTTGTCTGATTCTGTGTGCGTCCAGCCTAAGGCTGTGAACGAGAACATGGCGGCTTCTGCAGAGCGACGCGGTCGGTGGTATGTCGCTAGAGTGACGCACTAAATGCCAGGAGGTGGCCACGCTCGATTTAGTTCACGGATACTCCGTGAAGATTCTTTTTTGTCCGCAGCAAGTGATCTGCTGCGCCATTTCCGCGGCTGAAAGTGCAGTGTTTGTATCGTGGAAGCACAGTTCCAAAAGAACTGGATGTGACTTACGTTCAGAGACGGATATTCTGATTCGTGCTTACCGATCATCACTAGGCATGGTCAATGTTATTGGCGTTGCGACATTTTGGAGGTGATGTCAATAACTGACTTCAGCCACGTCCTGACAAATATTTACTCAGTGGCTTCATCTACCGCTGTTATCTTACCGCTCCAGCGAAGGGGTCACCATAATGCTCGGTATAACACGACATGTGTAACATTTTAGCTCTCGGTATACGACATTTTGTAGGAGTAATTTCGCGAATGGAACGGAAACGTGTAACTACGGTGCTGCTGTCTTGTGGCGGATGGCGCGAACCAAAGTTCACAAAGCCAAAGGGAAAATTCATAGAATTAACTGTTGTTGAGACAGTCCCTATATTTCCCGCATAGATAGCGCTACCTGTTATGAATTTCATATTTTTATTTGAGAGATTTGATATGTTCCAAATGGCAGAATTGTTTGAAGATAACAGTAACATGCACAGTTTTTCTTTATGGGGCGAGCATTTTAACAGTTAGTAATATTTGCTAATCATTATTAGAAAATTGTTCTCCTTTCTCTCTCTCTCTCTCTCTCTCTCTCTCTCTCTCTCTCTCTCTCTCTCTCTCTCTCTGCCATTTAACCCCCTACGATATACTTAAACGAATCGAGGTTTGAATTGCCAAAAAGGTTTCATTTCTATCACGTGTACTGAGTTACAAGCTCTCTTTTTTTAAAGGGATATACTAAAATTTTAGTTTGTTGCCTTCCTTGAATTTGTTGATCTGCTACATATTTTTTTAACATATATTCACTGAGTGTAATATCGTGGGTGTGAAAAAAGGTGCGCAAGTTTTCGTTATCATCACTTTGTCCCCGGGCTATTGGCTTGTCTCGATGACTTTTGAGTTTTTACCGCGCCAGCGAGCGGGGGCATTAAGCCGGATGTGACCGTTTGTATTCTTGCGCACGCAAAAGTAATCCTCTCAGGGCGACTGCTTAGCTGATGAAAAATATCCCTCCGCACAGCACAGCTCCCGGGGCTTAACTCAGCGAGATCGAACAAAGTATTGGTTTCGTTTTCCTCCGGTATTTGTAACGAATACGAGACACATACAGCCGAGAGAGAGAGAGAAAAGAGAGAAAGATAGAGAGAGCATTCCTCGCTCTTGACAGTTGCGTTCGTCGCCATTTATTTCTTTATTTCTTACGAAAGAGCACCGATAAATAACCCTGAACATTTTTCTCGATAAGCTATTCTCTCTCGTGTGTGCATGGGTAGGTTTTGGGGGGGGGGGGGGGGGGGTGCCAGAAATAGGCAACTTATCGCTTGAATGACCGATTCGTGCATTCGTATTCTTGTCACATTCGACTATGAATCGAAAGGTCACATCAAAGCTATCTCTAGAGGTGATGCTTTATGGCGCCAATGTTTGCGCTGATAAAGTCTACTGTCAACCATAACTTCCTCATACTCTTATGATTGCCAGATATACAGTAAGTCCCATATCTCAACATCAAGCCGTGAATAATTGATAGGCCAATTAATCATGGTCATAAATCAAGAAACCAAATTTATAAAAAAAAAGTCGTAGTTTTCGATTTATAAGCATTTTCGAATTTTTTAAATTCTCACCTACAGCCAAATTTTCCCTCAAAACGGAAATTTTTCTCTAGAAATAGGGATTTTTTTTTCAATTTTTTTTTTAGATAGTTTGGTGGCATTTTTCTCTAAAACTGGAAATTGTGGTTAATTTTGGTAAAGTTTTGGCAATGGTAGGTAAATTATGAGTAATTTTTGAGCGATATTTGTCAAATTTTTAAGATCTGGGCCAAAGGTTAAGGTCAAGGTCATAAAATATGGCCGCAGTGACGTCAGAGGTGGTCGGTCGTTGACCTCCCCTCACACTTCAGCCTTGAAGCCTGCCACAGGAGCCCCTTTCATATATTACTCAAAAACATTTTCTGGAATTTCAAAAAAAAAAATCCTTTGAAAACCAGTTGCCAAGAAATAGTTTGTAATAACTACAAGAAAGATATTGTAACTTTATACAACACATGGCTATGGTAATGTTCGCAGGCTTTCACGGCCATTGTCTGAAGTAGCTTGGCTCCTGGGTTGTAGCCGTGTCCTTGGCAAAAAAATTCACCGATGTTTCGGTCGACATTGCAGTCGCCATCATCATGGAGCAGTTACCTACAGAAGGTAACTGCTCCATGATGATGACGACTGCAATGTCGAGAGAAACGTCGGTGAATTATTTGCCAAGGACACGGCTACAACACAGAATCCAAGCTACTACATGGCTATGGTTTCAGGTAAATTTCAAAGAAATATTACCTATTGTAGCCGTTACCATGTTACGACTTCGGCCGTGTACCGAGAGCTAAGATGGTACACAGAGCTTTAAGGGCACCCGATGTGAGCATTGGAGGTTGCACCGTGGTCGCAACCAAAGCGGGGGCTGCGGTTATTGGAACGACCAGGGTAGGGGGCGCAGCCGCTACCAGAGCGTTCAGGGGGTCGAACTGTTGTGTCGTGATGGTAGGGGGGGGGTGTGCTGTAGAGAGGGGGTGTAGTTAGTTGGTGTTGCCTGCGCGGGACCCATGCGTCTTTCTGGAACTGTTCGGCGTGACGCGGCGCACTAACTTTCGCCCGGACGCCTCTCTCCCCTCCCTAGCACCCCCCCCCCCTCTTCACCGCGTGCGGGGCCACGGACCCTTCACCGCCAACTTCATTAAAACCTGGTATAAATTGTAATTAAAGGGACGTTCGCAAGAGAGAGAAAAAAATGGGGGGGGGGGGGAGGCAGTAAGCACTCCTCCCCCCACCTAATGTTCCCTCTTTCCCCTTCACGAACCGCGCATACATTCTGTCGCCCTTTTCGTGTCCTGCTTTTCGACCCGAACTCTAGCGGTAGCTTTTTTTTTTTTTGTTTTACTCATTTGTATTTGACCTCTTTTGAAAAGTCCCCAGGTTTTTTTTTTCCTTCTTGTATCAGGGGCCCGTCCTAAGTTTTGACTCCTGCAAAATAAAAATGGTTGCGTGTGTACAACACGTTGCTAGAAGTGAAACCTCACAGAAAGAGGAGTATGCATGTATAAGAAGAACGTGGGAAAGTATGCGAGAATGCAAAATTTTCAACATTACAAGTGTGAAAAGAATGCATATGCACGTGTTTTTGTAACGGAAACATGGCATTGAGTGCCCCACTCCTGAGCACTTTCCACACTCTACTACGTTATTCTCCGATATCATCACCTCGACGTACCCTGCCGTTTGTAAAGATATTTCATTTTAAAATCTCACTAAATCAGAGTCCTGAATATATTTTTAAAGATATAATTTAAAAAATCCGAAAATTTTATTTTTGACTTATACTTGTCCCGAAAAATGCCGTTGAGTATTTTAAATGTAGCTAACATAACCTATCTTAATCTAACCTTACGTAACCAATGGTTCACACAGTTTAACAGCACTCATTAACCTGATAAAATTGGCAGGACGTGCGAGAGCGTAAAACATTCTCGTTGCTCGTTGCTTACAGCAATCCGGCTTCTGTTCAGAGAAGCTGTTCCTTAGGATATTAGGCCATGAAATATGTAATTTAACGAATGAGAGGATGAAAATTGGATGTATGTCATGGGGAAAAAAATATAGGTATATTTATGTGTCACTCACAACTTTGAAAATGCAGTATAGATGGTTTGCTTCAAACCCGAGATTTTTCAGTTTAGCGCATCTCTGTCATGTCGTGCATTTTTAAGAAAACCGTTGGTAGTCAAGTAGTTTAGAGTTCATATAACAATTCTCATTTAATTTCTATAGCTTTAATTGTTACCTTATCGCATTCCAGGCCTGTGATGTAAGTCAGTTATATGCAGTTATATAGCTTTGTCTAATGGGTAATCAGTACCAAACCACCAAACCACCCCCCGCCCCCGGGAATACTCACGTAGATGCCTTGAATATAAGCTGGCCGCATGCATGAAAGAATCAGGGATGTGTTGTTATCGACAGCTTTAATGAGCAAGCGATGTCGTGCGGCCATGTGCGAGAGGCACTCTCTGGAACAATTAAATTTTCATGTTATTATTATTATTTTTTTGGTTGAGTATGTTCGGCGATGCGAGGCGCCACGGTCGCGTGGCTGAAAGCGAAAGCTTTGTGCTGGACCCCTGATGCTGCGAGCGCCGGATCTATTGCGGGGCAAACCAAGTGAGAGAGGGAAAATAGTTTTCATCTCTGCGGTTACGAGCGAACCTGACGCTACCCACAGAGAACCATTCCTCCCCCCCCCCCCCCACAATGCCTCTAATTCTTTCCCATCCTGAAAACGAAACGTATGTTAAGTAAAGAAACGTAACTGATAAATTTCTACAAATAAATAGATAAATGTTAAAAAGGTAGATATTAAGGAAGTCGTGAGAAAAATGTGAATTCAGATTTTTTCAGAAAAAAATGTTGGCTATGTTGGTTGTGTTGACTCGTTATCGTTATGTTGTGACATGCTTTTACCTTCTGGATTGTCGTAGCGTCCCACATAACCTCAGTGGGGGCATTGACGTTAACGAAAACACCACAACCAGCGAAAGTCCCAGACATGTCAGGATCGTTTAAATTTACCGTACTGTATTATTATTATTGATACACACACAAACACACACACACTACACACACACACATTCGCAACACTAAACTCCCAATTCCTAGGTTGAATCCGATGTTAGCATTAAAATTGTGACAATTTGTCAATACATTCTAAACAAGGTTATGTATCATACTTTAACTATCATAAACCAATTGAGGTAGGGGTCTCACACGCCATGTTGAGTTTATCATTTTCTCATTCATAACAATTAAGTGCTAGTTCTGAAAATTTAACACTATACCTCCGTTACGTATGTTGTTCTTCCACAAAAAAATTTCAACAGATGTTTACCAAGTGAGATATAATTGCTGTAAAAAGTCCCGGAAGTTATAACAATTCCAAAAACTTGCGCGATTTTTAACCGTCCATGATATCACACTTAGCGAACATCTGTTGGAAATAATTGTGTCAGAACAACAAACTCAGGAGATATATAGTGTTTAATTTACGGAAATGGCCTTTAATTATTGTAAATCACGGGGGGAAAATGTATTAAAGGAAATCATGGCGCATGAGAACCCAACTAAATTGATTCTTAGATCCCATTGAAGACATGGACAGACACTAGTAAATAAACGTGAATTTTCAACGCATGATTACGAGTGTTCTAGATATTAGAGTAAGCTACAAATTTCCTGTCTGTGAAGTTTCGCTTCTGACGCGTGTGGCGACGAAGAATTCCCGAACACTTGCTCGAGCCCAAACTTGCGCGTTCGTCGCGATGGTCGACGAGGAAGCCGCCCCCCCCCCCCCCCTCCCAGCAGGGGGTAGCTCTGGTCCCGCGCGGAATGCGGCGGACTCCGGGTAGTTCCGGGGCCCGCAGTTGCGCCCTCTGCGCCTCCATTGTCGGCGCGCGCCGCCCGGAATGCGAGGCATGGTGCTCTCCCCTCCCCCTCCCCTGGCGCTGTCCTCTGGAGTCATCCAGGGGGCGTCCCCGACTAGACTGTGCTGGCACGCTCCTGGCCGACCCCTGTTCCGACGCACGAAGCGTCTTCAAGGGGACCGCCTACCAGGGCGCACTCAAGGTGTGCGGATGTTCACAAAAAAAAAAAACACGATATTGGAAAACTTCTCAAGATGTCCTACGGGTATCTGTTTACGAAAAGCATTTAAGAGGCTACTCCAGTGTTTCAGGGGCACTACGCAACCCGCGTTAACCTCATAAGATTCAATGCTATTTTCATTTTGCTTATAACTAATTAACTAATATAGATTTCTAAATGATACTTGCTTGATATGTAAGACAACGATACTCTTATCAAAGCCCCTTTCTTCAAAAACGTGCATAAATTATGGTTTTATACTAATCTTTACTAATATGCATAAGTGTATTGTCTAGGTTTGAACCATAATTTATGCACCTTTTTGAAGAAAGGGGCTTTGATAAGAGCATCGTTGTCCTACATATCAAGCAAGCATCATTTCGAAATCTATATTAGTTAATTATTTATAAGCAAAATGAAAATAGCATTGAATCTTATGAAGTTAACGCGGGTTGCGTAGTGCCCCTGAAACACTGGAGTGGCCTCTTAAGAATGCGCTGAGGGCGAAAAAGTTGGGTGAGTAGTTAGATTATGTACCTTCGGGGACAAAGGATTGAGGATACGTATTTCGGACTCGTGACCTTTGACCTCTGACTTCACCGCTGTCTCGAAAATTTCTATATTTTCACCAAACTCCCTCATAATTTCCCGTTTTCCCTTAAAATTTTCACATTTCCCCCCAGAAATTTCCCTTTCCCCACAAAATTTCCCTGTATTTTTTTTTTCCATTACAAAATTCCCACAATTATCCTCAAAGAGATTTGTTATTTCGAATTACTCCACCAGATAACCCTCCCAACATATATATGACATCATCTCCGCCATATATAATTTTATCATTTCCTGCTGCCATCTAGTATTATGTCATTTCCGACCATCATCTTGGTTTACATCATATATTCCGCCATTTGGTTTTCCAAAACTAGTCACCATCTTGGATTCAATTTTTTCATACTCTATTATTAGTAGGGAGAGCGTGCCGACTCTGGAACATAGGCGAGGGGGGAGCGGGGTAATCCGGGGATTATCCCATTTTTTATGGTTTTTATGCATTTTTTATGGTTTTTTATGTGCAAATCCAGTTTTTTATGCGCTAATCCAGTGGCTAATCCGCTAATCCAGTGGCTAATCCGCGAATCCGCAAATCTGCAAATCCGCAAATCCGCTAATCCGCAAATCCGCAAATCTCAAATTCGCAAATCCGCAAATCCGCAAATCGCAAATCCGCAAATCCGCCATTTTGTATTTCTAGAAATTTCCACCAACTTCGAATCGTGACGTCATGATTCTGTGTCGTCTGCTGGAGGCCGCCATCTTGATTTCTTCTGGCCGCCATCTTGTTTCGTCTGCTGGAGGCTGCCATCTTGATTTCTTCTGGCCGCCATCTTGTTTCGTCTGCTGGAGGCCGCCATCTTGATTTTTCCTGGTCGCCATCTTGTTTCGGCTGCTGGAGGCCGCCATCTTGTGTGACGTCATATAGTTCTGTTGGTCGCCACCAGGTAGCAGCAGGTATTATTTTATTTTAACTAAAATATTTTCAGTGCCGAGGCTGGGATTCGATCCATGGGACGTGAAAACAATGATGATGTCGTGGTTACGAGGCGGACGCCTTGACCACTAGACCACGAGACCAATTGGAATATGGTGGAATAAATAATCTATATATGCTACGTACTGACGTCAAGTTTTATGATAAAAGGGGGGAGGGTATTTTTGCCTTCCTTAATGCAAACCTAAGGTGCCACATTTGAAATTAAAATTATTATACAGCCGCCATCTTTAATTCCAGCACAGACTACCAGATGGCGCCAAAATCAAAAATTAGTTGCCAGAGGCACCGCCATCTTGATTCTCAAGTTGGCTACCAGAGTGTGCCACCGTCGCCATCTTTATTTCATATTTCAGCAGCCAGGGCGCAGCACCATTCGATAGGTCGAATGCTAATCGATATATTTACTTTTATTTCATATTTCAGCTGCCAGGGCGCAGCACCATTCGATAGGTCGAATGCAAATCGATATATTTAGTTACAAGTGTTGCTACCAGAGGGCGCGATATTTAAATTTAAAAAATATTACAACCTTTAAACAATTCTCCGCCATCTTGGATTCAACAGCCCCACCATCTTGGAAGCACATGATACACCCAAGGACTCGTTCCAATACATGCACAGAGTGCACCGAAAAGATTGTTCCCTTACATGCACAGAGTGCACCATATTGAATGATCATGATATGTGTTCCTTTATATGCATCAGAAGCAGGCATAAGAAATTTTTTCTTATAGGCATACTTTAGTGTTAGCTTTCCTGTAATGCATTTAATAATAGTGTAAGCTCATTATTATTATTTAGTGATAGTGAATTTATAACTATGATGTGTATTCTCATTCTCTTCGTCTCGACGTGGCGGAAGATTCTCTGGAGTGTAAGCTGAAAAAAAAATAAATAAAAAAACTTGTGTTTGAATTTATAGTGGTATGCTGCTTTCCACATCACCTTAGAGACTATGTCTCAGTAGGTACAGCATTAGATGCGTTAACTCCTTTTTTTTTATACATGGCGAGTTTCCCCGAGAGGCCTATTTTCCATGTTTAACAAGGGCGCCAGCATTATGCTTCACCGTCACTCTCTCCGAAGCCGCTGTCCACTCCATCATCTGGCTCCACTTGCTCTTGAGCCTCCATTACAGCTTCAAAGCATGCTATAATACCGTTGTAAAGGTATGTTAGAAACTCGTATTCCTCTGGAAATGCAGCGAACAAATTGATCGCGGAGACCTCTAGATGGTGTACTATCGCATCTATATTCATGCCGATGCAAGCATGAAGCGCATATTCAATGCAATCGCGCATTTCCTCAAGAGCAGCCATGTTCATTATGGAATTGTCAGAGACAGAATGAAGACTATAGTTGACCTGGTCTTGACGGAAAGATGACATGCAACAAAGTTTAACCACATTAGCATTTAAAATCAGGATAGACTCAAATTTACTTTAAATTATTAAACAGACTAGCATTTAAAGAAAACTATCAGATTCACTATCTGAACCGTGTAAATAAGATGAGTGCAATCTCTACATGTTAAACATACCGATGGTTTTATCTCCACATGCGCAGTACAGTAGTGCATGAGTTCTGTCCAACATTCTTAATGTTTTATGGCTGAAGGGGGAGGCAATGAATCGAAGTTGGTTGCCATCTACCCAGTTGGCCACTCCGAGCGGAGGAGGAGTTTGGAGTGCTGTTGTTTTCCTACAACTCGACTCGGAGCAGCAATGCTTATTGAGCGTACCAAGGTATGAGGATAGTACAAAAAAAAATAAAACTGGAAAATTATAAAATTAAAAAAAAGTTAGAATCTCTTATTATGTGGGGAACTCAGGTTCAGGGATCTAGACGGTAATGTCCCCATGGAAGCGTGCTAATTCCATCATCGGAAATGCTCCGCTTGTCGTCACCTGATGACAACGCCACCTTAGTCACGCGTTCAGTACAAACAATGTGATTTCGTGAACGAAAATGATATTGAGTCCCCCAAACCCGTGAATTTGTTTTCAAGCAATCCAGATATTGCTCAAAAAGTAGCGAGCTGAGTACACTGGCCTTCACACCCTTGGCTTTAAGCGTAAAAGCACCATCGTCCATCTTGTATGCATAAAGTTTGGGGCGAAGACCAACATACTCAGTAATGATGCGTCCAGCGGCTTCATCCTTCATGACACCAGTCATGCCGTGGTTGACTGATGGAAACCTTTGAGCATTATCTGGAGCATAATTCGAAGTGTCGAATCGAGAAGCCAAATCGGGGAGAATCGAAGAATACACATCGCGACACTCGATGTGGTACAGAAGAGAATCGGTATCTGAGTAAAGCAGGTGCAGAGATGGAAAGGGAAACTTAACCTGCATATAGTTATAGTGGAAATCATAGAGATGTAATTTGGATAAATCTAAGATGGCCACACCAGTGTAAAGGGGTTTGTTGAAGGTTACCGAACCTTTGGCTAACTCAATGAGGACCAGATTCTCATCGACGATCCGCCTTGCCTTAAATGACGGACGACCTATCAACTCTGCCGCACCATATATGGTATCGTACCGCGAAACCACACGTATGTCACGCTCCCTACGCGGCGACTGCAAAGATTTGCCAAAAATGGAATTATTCATTAATTTATAGAAGGATTTCTCAAAGGGGTTCGCTGCCTGAGCACGGCAATTCAGATTATACCGTACGTACGACGCCATCCAGGATTTTTGTTCAAAGCGCAAAACACGATGAACATTGTCAAGAACGGCCCCGTACGTAAGGTAGTGCTGCAGTGTTTTTGCATGTAAAACATAGTTCTTTCGCGGTTCAAGTGTCAATAAGAGCTTTGACATATTGCCGTTCACCGGTACGCCATTCACGGGTGCAAGCGGCAGGTCTGATAGCCGGTCATGACATTCACGCGGAAAGGATAGATCCACCTCTATAAAACATGAGCAGTCACCATCGGTGTCCATGGTGCTAAAGTTCCAGTTTGCATATTCGAGTTCCTGCACCCACTGGAAGTTGCCCACCGGAAGCTTACCAAGCATCGTATGACCATAGAGAGAATTTACATCGAAATAACAGATGTAGGAAGATGGCAGGCTGGAGTCATAATCGCTCATGTAAACATTTTTAGCCTTCGCATAGCGCCGACTAACGTTGGTGATCCCACCCCGAACAGCATTCTCCAAGAAAAGATAGATATCTGGATCGGTGACTAATTCCAGACACACCTCAGACTTGCTCAACAAACCGTCCCACGCAAGTGATGGGGCCGTAATGTAGTGCGCCGGATCTAAGCCATAGGACTGGCAACAAACTGAACGGAAATTCTCGAACACGTCAGCCAACAAACACGTATCCACCTTCAAATACTGCAACGCGTAATCGTTCAAAGTCTTACAGCAGAAAACATTCCACGCAGATCTAGCGTGAGCATAGTCCCCGTCACTCACGTCAGTCCCACTAAGAGCATTATGAAATGCTTCCCTAGGGGGTAGTGAGGTCGTCTGCAGTTCTGCCATACTAGTGACGAAATCGTATGGGAACACCCCTTTCCTATGAGCTAGATCAAACTGTGCGTCTTCTGGAAACTGGACACGAGTGAGGCTCAGCTGAGCAGGCGAGAGATTACCTGCCAGAGTATCCAGAGATGAAGTTAGGAAGTTAAGGGAGTCAATGAATCTTAAACGCACTGTTCGAGTACCTCCTCTCGCATCATTACCGGTAATCGGTATGTACTTTGTTATGCTCTTGTAACTTTCAAGAGATGTGCCTATAACCCTGACCTCCCCGGGGTTCTCCAAAATGGAGGAACCATCAGGTTGTGCAATATGACGTGAGACTAATGGTCTCATCAAAAAGTGGGCGTCATAATTCTGAAGATTGTGGAAAATAGCCACCAGTTGGTTCTTCTGCAGTCTAAATGCAATATTACACTTAGAATGCGCATAGCCACGAATCTCACCGGTCAGGTGGTCATGGTCCAACACTGACTTGTCATCTAGTGTCTTATTACATATATGGCAATGTGTCTGACTCGCCAACCGCGCAGCAACAGCAGGAGTCTGGGCTTTCATGGGAACGGTCTTAGCATAAATCGCGCACACCCACTTAGTCATATCAATCAAGGTAGAGACCATGTCGGCAACACAATTCTCCCCTTCAAAGTGCGCATATCTGGTAAGCGAAGCATCGTACGAACAAACTAATAAAATGCTACATGCATAAGGCACGTGCTCGTTCACCGTCGTGGTGCTGGAGGCATCGGTCTCCGGTAAACAGGTGGACATCGGTTTCAAGTAGGTCTCTGTATCGCAATAAGCGACAAAGCCCATACGTTCCTTCTTGGATACATTTGTGAACTCGAGCCATTTAGTCTCCTCAGTCGGGAATACTGACCGAACGGCCGTGTGTTGGCTGCACAAATCAGTGTGGGAGTTCAACTTGTCCACAGTATGGAAATACTGAAGACAGCGCTCGCAAACCCACTTTGTATGTTGATCACGCGAGAGTTGAGAAGAAAGCAAGCGGGAAAAATTCTTAATAGTCACGAAATGGAGATGAGCGGGAGCACCAGACGCACGAATAGCCAAAATATTCACATGGCGATCACATCGCATAGAGGTAATGCAAATCGGCTGGATACTTGCATCAGTGGGTTTGTTAAAATCCTCGTCAATAATCGTTCCCTGATCACTCACGCAAGAATAAATGTTCACGGAAATATTATTGAGACTCTCAAAGATCTTAACCTGATTCAGTGTCATGGGGAACGTCATACCGGTCGTATCAAAAACCTCGAGAGGATTAGGATACGATCCAGTACGAGTAACCATCCCAGCCGCCGGCGTCACACCTGCCATAACGGCATACAGAAAGCACATCTCACGGTCAGTCTCGATGTTTACACAAGCTTTGCGGTTAGACAAAAATGCAGGCAACTTTGTATGCGCGGCCCCCACTGTGAATGGTCGGTATGCAGAGACATGCATGTCGAGATGTTTTACATGACTCAACATCCATCCAGACCCGCGCAAAGCAAACTCACTTACATGCTCCATAAGCACAGAAACTAATGTGAAACTGAAAATTTCTGCTAGGTCCTCACTTAACAAAACAGGGATACTTTTGGAGGCGAAGTGGAAGCTATCACTGATGGGCCCCTGCACAGGATCCTCCTTAATAAATACCGCGGCCAATGTAAGATAAATTTTGATTGGGCGGAGAACGCCACCCACTACGTCCAGAAAGGGTTCCCTGCACCTGGAGAGAAATCTATTAATGTTGGGGTCGGGCTGGGGAATATCATTCGCGATTCTGGAATCAACAAGTCGACCCTGGAATGCGGAATCTAAAGTGACGGGCTTCAGGCTAGGCAAAGAGGGAGGTGGCGTGTCTTCGATCTCTAGGTTGGATGAATCATCAGCCGACGATAAAATCACTGACTCAAATGATGATGAAGATGAAATCAATGAATCAATAGATGATTCATCGAGCTCAGACATCGAAGGCTCGCTTTCCTCAAATCTAGCACGCTTATTAGAGTATGGAGAAGACATTATTATAAAAGGAATTTAAAAAAAATAAAGAAGGATACGCTCAACAAGTTAGAACCTGAAAAATAAATAAAAGATGCTTGCTCTAATATACTGAAACCAACAGCTGTATCAGCACTTATTATTTTCCATAATATGTGTAAAAATTTGTATTGAAAAAATAAGTGTAAATATGAAATAATTGTATGTCATGAGAAAACTTCTTGTAATATTTATTTGTGAAGTATTTCAAGTTGTAAATAATGTAGAAATATAAAATGTTTAAGACATGTAAACAATGTGCAAGAAATTAATTATATGTCGGTATATTCTGAGAATGTAGAGAATTATTATTTACATGGAACATACTGTATTGAAAACAAATGTATATCAACTTCATATCACGCTTAATATTGTTTAAAGTTTGACAAAATTTATTTAACTGTTTGCAAGCAAAGAACGAGCTCTGAATGGTTGTTGTTTTTATAAATCGCGCATAGCGTTCAGTAACAGAATGAAAGATGTATTAAAGAAATATTAAATACACGCATCCCGTTGTAAAAATAATTATGAAAACAAGTTGATTCTCAATCATTAATAAATAAGCGAAAACAGGAATAATATTAAAAGTAATATAATCGCAACAAAAAAAATAGAGTTTAGTAATTTTTCCGTGATAATACACAATTTAAGTAATATAAATACATGGATTTAGTTATTGCTTAATTCGACCGTTTTAACGTGTTTATTTATTTAAAATAGTGGACATATTGTTAAATAAGAACTGTAAACACAGTGCGCGAACGTGTTTTAACGAAACGAATGTACTCCATCTCGTGTTGTCAGTCAGAACTGACAGAACACATACCTTATCTGGAGAAGAACGTCTCTCTGCGGAGGAGGTATCGAGGGCTGACGAGGGCTGGCTGCGATCAAATGAGGTTTCCGACCTCTGTGGCAGGTGTATATATATATAAATCTGCGTCGGGCGATGACCTGAATTCTCGCGGAATCGCCTACTCTGTGTGTCGGCTTTAGATGACAGTTATAAACTGAAAATTATTAATTTAAGAAAGTTGAGTAGATTATATTTGGTAAAATCATTTAATAATATGGTGATCATGGAAAACTAGTTAAACTATATGTTTTTTTGTTTTAGAAAGTAGATTTTCTACCATTCACTTTTTTCAGAATTAAAATTTAATTAATGTTTTTTTATTATAGCTTACTGAAAACATTTTTCTGCAATCGTTGTAATGCATTACAACGATTGCAGAAACTGTCAACCAAGTCTGTGACAGCATATAGACACCTCTTAGGTGCGACGACAGTTGTCTGGAAAAACAAATTCCTTTCTCTGAAAATAGAGAGCTTCATCCATGGGCTCTCGCACGTCAACCCGCTGGTCGGCCCAGGAAGGCAGGACGTTTCAATGCTAGCTTTTATTTTATATCAGAGGAATACTTAAATCATAACAATAAATCAGAGGTTACACATTAGTTTTATTGTAGTCAACATACATTTCGTGAACGTGCGGGCGCAGAGACTGATGGATAATTTGAATACATTTTTTTTTAAATTATACTAAACCAGAAAATTATATAATTGAAAAGAGTATTAATAAAAAATACAGTAACCTACACGTTCTTTACTTAAGTTGCAAACAGTTTCGGTAATAAAATATGCATTATGCTTTTAACAATTTATTTTAAAACTTTATGCAAAACTGAAATATTACAAGAAAATCACACATAATGTTTGCATACAAACCTGAACATTTACATACAAAGAGTATTAAAGTGACGATAAAAAAAAGATTTGAATGCTAACTTGAACATTTCCTTACACACAAAGAATATTATATTTACGTATTCAGCTGAAACATTTACATACACAAAGTGACAAAAATTCAATTATACTTTGCTTAATAATTCTAGAAGTAATGAGCGCACTGCTACCCGGGCCATCTCGTCAGTTCTTTGTATGGAAGCACTAGACTCTGTTTGAACTCCGACATCTTGACTCACCGGTCCTAAATGACTGAGATCTCTGGTTCGACTCTTGCGAGAGGCAGCAGGCTTTCGCTGTCGTCTGGTGGACTTCGGTGTCGCCTCGGTGATTGGCTCAGCTACAGGTATGATGGATGTTGGCGAATCAGGGCTGATTTGAATGCATTCAGGGATAACCTGAACCGATTGGGTAGCTGTCTGGTTGAATGCGTGTGCGTAGACGTCTTCACTCGTGGCAGGCAGCACTGTATCGTGTCGAAGCATGTTAACAATACATTGTCCATAACCCGAGCAGTTAATTAATTCAAATGGTATGTCTTGAGGTCCTGGGTCGAGTATTTGTTTCGAGTGAAACATGCCGTCACAGCTTTCCGATATGTGTTTTGAATTGTCTTGACTCCACTCGCTGTAATCAACACTGTCTAGACCAGGATTTACACTCACGTATTTCTTGCTTGAATGAAAGTTAGACATCTTGCTTGGCACAGATCCTCACACCGACACAGTTTCAGCTCGACTGTCGACCCAGGAAGCGGCGATCCTATTTAAAAATATATTGCCCATCCGAATGAATAAATTTATTACGAAATTCCATAGAGTAGAGCATCTCGTAGAACAGTCCATTATCTATATCCCCATAGTTGCTTGCTTAGATGCGTCGACACCGAGAATTTGTTTTCTCGTAATAAACGACCTCTCGACAAGGAACACAAATGATTACTGCAAGGCGTGTCGTGAGGTGGGTTCCACATGCATGTAGCGGGATTATGGCGATAGTGTTTAATTCCGGTACACCATTCGGAGAAAGTACTTTCATAGTCTCTGTCACGGGATGTCTTGAGCTCATCAATAGTACAGGGAAACTTTGCCATTGGATGACTAAGATTTATTACACAGTCTTTATGCTGACAGTCGAAAACAGTCAAGAGAGTCACGGACTTGTATGGTCTATCAGCGTGCCACCTCAGTCGGAAATGAGTATTTTCGCGACAAAGTTCGAAATAAACGTATCGAAGACTACTCAATCCAATATCAAATTCATAGAACTCTACATGAAATTCAACACAGTTCAGACTTGCACGTTTGTAAAGATATCTATTTTCGGTATTGTCAAACAAAGTCGAAGGCTTCATTTCTTTAGATCGCGGATCAGGAGGATAATTAAAATATCTTGTCGCTTCATCCCATGTTAAGATGCTCGGTGCCCACAATTCATCTATTACGGCATCTTCTTGGCTTTGAGTTATATCATGGAATCGCGGTGATAACATGACTGACATAGGTATTGTCTTAGCTCTCAAACTTAAGCGAATGGGGTGAATCGATAAAGTTTACACTGAAGGAAACTACATGTCTCGTAGCAAACACTGTTTTCATAAGTTGTGTTGTGAACATAACCGTCACACTGCTCCTCCCAATGCACAACTGTCTCTGGGTTCGTGCTGCGTCTCAAATCACACCTTACTGCAGAATAATCTGGTTCTGAGGTTATAGTTTCAGTAGCGGCTGCTGCCTTAAGTTCTTCTAAGGTAGTAGGAAATTTACTGTCGGGTCTCAAGTAGTGCACAACACAATCTACCTGATTGCAGGGCGTCTCAATAAAGTCCGGAGCCTCCAGATCGCAATCGGTGCTCCAGTGATGATTGAAGTTGCAGACTATGAGGTGGAACTCTCCATCTCCGGTAAAGTATGCCACACGACGAAAGCCGGGTGACACGTCTGCGTAGCGTGCCGATGGATCGAACGTCATTTTTCTTGAATATATAGTGAGTCTACGCCCGCACGACCGCGAACTGTACGCTGACTGTCGTACCCCGGGACGATGACCTCAATTTATAGCGCCTCCAGTCCAGACATGTTTACCGTTGCTTCGCTTGTTGTTGATTCCATTTCGAGCGCGTCATCCAACATTCCAGGATCGCTGTGTTCTAGCATCCAAGCCCTAAGCAATGCGACGTTACGGCGAGACGATACAGGTCTTATGCTGTCACGATTTTGAGCATACATTATGTCTAATTTTTTGAAAGCCGGGCAGCCATATTCCTCTTGTGCATCCACTATGTGCATGTGTTTGAGACAGTGTTTACCCAACCATCTTTTCTGTTCGCTTCCAGCAACTATTACAGTTCCACTCAAGTGAGTTGTCAAGATGGTGGAAAGACTGTTGTAGGGAAACAATCCGTGTTCCCATTTTAAACTATGAAAATTTTTAGTGAGCCACGCATTACTTCTCCGGTATTTACGACTAATGTCTCTCCACTCAAACGGCGGTTTGAATGTTCGCGTAATTATGTTCCCCTCAGAGTCAGCAATGCTAAGTTCCTTGGTAATAAAGCCATACTGAGAGAAAAATCCTTGCAGATTAACATACTTCATGGTGGCTGAGACACGACTGAGCCTCTACTATGCTTAACCCAGTATTTTAACAGCTTTGTCTCGTGGATTATAGGAGACAAGTCTGTCGTGCAATATTATTGCAAATGCTTGTGTTAAGATCGGTAGGTTGTCTGAGCTTGTGATCTCCAACTTGCAATCTATGATATTCGAAGGTATTTTCTCAGCTTGACGGCTTACATCAAACATGAATAACGTAGCCAGTTCCTTAAACTGATGAGGGTCAAGCAAAGGTGCATTCTGCTTTCCATAGTAAGACTCTTGAAAATTTGAATACATATCATATGCGATTAAGTAAAATCCATTGTCGAAGTTTATGTCCAAATCCGTGTATGGATAACTTTCTGAATTCAAGAATAGTTTTATATTCTTTATGTTGCAGTGGTCAAACCTCGATTTATCGGCAGCCATTACATTATGTTTAGCCGATTGAAAGCCGACTATTATGTATCGTGGTTTTTCCATCGAGAAGCTTGTCTTTACTGACCAGCTGACATTTTGTGCTTGTGGCATGCTGGGATATGTTTCAACAGACCAAGATCTAAATGCTATATCTATATTTCTGCCTTTCTCCACAAGCTTAAGCAGTCGCGTGCGTTCCGCTGGAGACACTTGGATGTGTGGTACGGCCCAATCGATAGAGTTTATGGTTAAATTAACTGCTTGAGGCTGCGCACTCGCATCTACGATCGAGTTAATGTACGTATTTTCTAAAACTATAATTAACTCTTGTTTGGAGTTTAGAAGTATACGGTGATAATCCTCAGCAAAGCCGAGGAGATGGCTTAGCGGAACACAGATTTCGAAAACACCATCGGCTGTTAGAGGCAAGCTATAGTTTTCCTCGAGACACCATCCCTCCATTTTGCTGATGGCGTATTCATCACGAGTTCGTGAAAGATAATTCTTCACTGTAGATACCACTCCTAGTGATCTGGTCTGGTCTATAAGAACGCCGTTCAGTTCAAATCCTATCCGATTGATCATATGTAATACACCATTGTTTATAATCTTTGCATGGTCCGGTTTCCGTCCGTCTGCCTTTACGAGTTTTACACGTATACGCAAAAAGGATTTTGAGATGTTTGTGTATGCATCATGATTTTGAATCACTATACGGATTTCAGAGTTGGGGGCATAGGGTCCATTTAAGTATGGTTTGTAAATATGCAGTTCAGTTTTTGAAATAGAATCCTCAAATTGTGGTGCTTGCTCGACTTCAAGAACGGTGTTCTCCATGAGGATAAACTCTAAATCCAAGTTTTTTAAGGAATCTCACGTTAACAGATGTTAGCCGCTTGATGTCTCGTCGTCTACTGGATAAGGACACACCTAAACCGCTCCATTTATGCTTAGAAAAATATTTCACTCCCATTGTTTTTTCAAATGCAGTCTTAGAGTTATTTCTTCCTTTCTTAGGTTAACTAAGCGTCCTTCCTGATCGACTATTTGAATGTCGAGCTCCGATATCGATTGAACGGTAACTGGGACATAAATGAGCGTGGTAGGTCGTTCATTTATCTTATATCCCGGAGGTACTATGGGGGAAAATTCATGAATAGTATTGTTTAATTTACCATTCAAGTATGTGTGTCCCACAGCATTGCTTGTAATTCGTATAACATTCACGGGGAATATATTTACAGGATTTGTCGATTCATGCAGCTCACCTGCTTTGTATACTTGAGAAGAAAATCCAAGCATTTCACCTAATGTATTTTTTCCACTAAAATCCACATGTATATTGTTGCTGAACATTATGCACTGTAAGGTGTTGGGGTTGCCTCGTAATAGAAATGTTGAATCTGCAGGTAGGTTCTGTTTTATGTAAGCTTCCATGTCACTTATTTCATATGCACCTGTTGGTAATTTCATTTCATGATGTTCATTGTTTGCGATGTATCGAAAAACTTGATTATTTTCATCAATGTTCGGTATCGAGTTATATGTTGTCAGATCGATCAATGCCATTGTCCACTCTCCATCCAATTGCAAGGGAGGGAAGTAGTAGGTTCTCATAATCGTGCTCTTCCCAGTTAAAATTAATGTTATTGACATTTTGTCTAGTTTACACTGCGTCTCGCGTTGTGTGTGGTCTCTCTATAAACACTCTGTCGCATATGTGGCTTATGATAACACTAATGCTTCTTATATATTGATACTAAAAATCTTAAGCATAAGTGACCGCAATTCCATGAATGCAACTTTTGTTGCCTGTCATAATTATAGGTTATGTTGCACTTGTTTAAATATCGTATCAGTTCCACTGGTGGAGGCAAGTCTCCGAAGCTATCGTAATATTCAACGTTAGGACCGGTCTTGACATAAGCAGTCCAATGCGTTCCCGGTCCTTTGGATGAGTCTAGATTCAAAATAGCACTTTCATTACGCAATGGTTTCTTAGGTAGCGAATCGCGCATGTATATTTGTCTAAAGTATGGTATTTTCAATTCTTTTATCGCCTTCATTAACTCGAGGTTTGTAAGAGCTCGCTTTGGTAAGTTTTTGATTATCGCTTCCTGCTCCCGCGATTTTTCTTTCTTCTTCTTCCTCTTCGCTTTCCCCCACCACCCGACTGTGGATCGGGGCGTAGATAAAGTCCTGAACCGTTTTTTGCTGCACGTGCTATCGCTTGCATACGTGCCTGACTCCGGACATCGGAAACAGTTTTAGCAACACCCGCAGCTCCACCAATTAAGCTGCCTAATGCAGCGAGTGCTGGAAATATAAATGGTAATAGACCACCCTTCTTCCCCAGGGCTTTCCTGACAGATTTACGGTTTCTCTTCTTTGATGATGAAAATCTTAAACCTGCACCAAGCTTACGTTTCACTCTCATAATCTTGTTAACGGTCCACGCGGATACTCTCTGTCCAAATTTAGTTTCGGGAGACTTTCTAATCTTCTCGGCCGTGTCAGCTAATATTTTATCCGCTTTATGTCTTTCAGCCAAGTTATTACTATTCGCATACGCAATATCGTGAAGACGACACGCCTCGTCTAGTGCATTCACACCACGATCACCTCTTGCTAGTCTCTCGGCTAGTCTC
The DNA here is from genome assembly GCF_032445375.1 of Bacillus rossius redtenbacheri. Classification (NCBI taxonomy): domain Eukaryota; kingdom Metazoa; phylum Arthropoda; class Insecta; order Phasmatodea; family Bacillidae; genus Bacillus; species Bacillus rossius. Next base: position 31,110,068 of record NC_086338.1, on the reverse strand, counting down.
GTGCCAGGTCCACAGAAATTGTAGCCCGGAAGATGTGCCTCGAATGGTAGCTTATTTATAACAGAATTAACTAAGCCTGAACCTCTCTTCCGTCTCATACAAGACATATCAAGACACTGAGTGGTTTCACTATAAGGATGACTGTTTTATAGTGTTTAGGTTTAGTATTAAGAATGGAGGTTGTTCAACAACAGCTCGCTTTACCAATTTCACTAATTGATGATGATGTGTTTAGTAAAACTGAAGAACGTCATGGATCTCTGTTACCAAATACCATACGGTGTATAGTGTCAGGTCCTTCGAATTCTGGCAAAACTTGTCTTATTCTTTCACTTCTAGAACACCCCAATGGGATACGTTTTGAGAATGTGTATTTATATAGCAAGTCCCTAGAACAACCAAAATATCAACGTTTAGCCCATGTGTTGGAAAATGTCGGGGGAGTGAAATTTTTTAAATTTCGAGAAAATGCTGATGTTTTAGACCCCAGTCAAGCCCTCCCCAACTCTGTGCTAATCTTCGATGATGTTGCTTGTGATAAACAAAGCATTGTTCAAAAGTATTATTCTATGGGGCGACACCACAAGATCGACTGTTTCTACTTGGTACAAACTTATACCCAAACCCGAAAGCAATTAGTGCGAGATAATTGTAATCTAATAATTTTGTTTAAAATGGACGATCTTAATCTAAAACATGTGTTTTCCGACCATGTCGGTACAGATATGAGCTTTGAGAGATTTAAAACTCTTTGCGGTCACTGTTGGAACAGTCCTAATGAGCATGGTTTCATTGTGATAGCTAAAGATTTTCCTCTACATAAAGGGCGTTACAGATGTGGTTTTGATCAGTTTATTGTGATAGGTTCATGAATCATGATGTCAAAGTTCGGTGGTGGTGGACTTAAACGATCGCACGACTCATGCATGACGTTTACTCGTGAAGGGGACTGCGACTTAAGCTGGAAACATTTGAAGAGAGTTGGTGATCCTAAACAAGATGGTGATGCTGCTAATAAGAAGTATGTTGACGCAGTAAGCGGGGCTTTTACACATGCTTTGCATTCGATGACTGATGGTATGACACGACAAGTTACAGATATCAACAGATCACTTACTGTAACAAGAGATGTGCAAGTGGGGATTATGGAGTTCTTGCGCAATATGGAGGCTAAAGAACAGCATTTAATTGCTCAATTAAATGAAAGTCTTTCAGCTGTGTCGACAAAGTTGGGTGATATGTGCACCTCGTTGGAGAGCAGGTTAGATTTATTCGCACAAACATTTATAGAGGAACTAAATGATGCACTAAATGCTAACATGGTTGAGATGGTATTGAAAATTAATGCTGGAATTGTACAACAGCTTTCACAAATGAATCGCACTGTTGGTGTTTTGACGATTACTCCTGATGAATATTCTCGCGGTGTGTTGTCTAAGAAACCTTCACCTCCAAAACCAGCACCTGCAAAAACAGCATCTTCAAAACCAGCATCTCCAAAACCAACACCTCCAAAACCAGCACCTCCAAAACCAGCACCTCCAAAACCAGCACCTCCAAAACCATCAAGCTCTAGACATGCCTAGATCACTCACGTATTGATGCTAGTTGTATATAAAAGGGTGATATGCTATCGCTAACTCTGCAGTCATGTCTCTTGAGGCTAGTAAGTTGGAGCGCGTCATAGAAAATGTTCGTGCAAAGTATCTACTTGCCAAACGAGCTCGTTTGGAGAGGGATGCAATTAATGAAGAAATATTCAAGTCTGTTAATTCGCGTTTGGATAAACTTGGACCTACTACATCGCTCGCACAGTCTATCGATACTGTGAAGCAGGATTCTGCGGAAGAAGCTACTGTGAAACAATATTTAGAATCAAGCGACAGTGATGACTCGAACGCTATTCCTTTAAAACATCACGGTGTTCCATATGATGATTCTTTAGGTGGAGTGCAGTCTTATTTGCAGAGCTACAACCTTCGCTCTGGTGATGGAACCTATGGTGTATCTAAACGACATAACCGCTGGTTTTTAGGGGACACGGAAGTATTTTTTCACGATAACAATATGATTCGCGTTAAAGATGAACTAATACAACCTGCTCCTGGTTTATTTGAACTTTTATTTCGCAGAGAGCCGCATACGTACTCGGAATCGGCCCTTAAACAATATGGTAATCTACTAGAGCTTACAAATGCTTATTTTAAAAAGAATGATCCTGCAACAAATCTCTATAAAAGCACGTCACATGCGAAATTTGATATCATTAAGCAACTGTTTCCACATATTGGTTCGCAGCAACGAAAAAGTGGATTGTTACATAAAACATTGGATTTAGGTCGTAAACGAGAGTTCATTTATTGGAATGATCCGAATGAGATAGTAGATCGACTCAGGTTGTTAATGGCCTCGCAGGCTTCTGGCCACACCGGACACAATAACGAAATCCTTTCGATACTTGAAGAGTTACAAGAATCAGGATACATTGCAAAATGAGCGACGCACAGCGTGGGATTGCATACGAGCTTCACCGAGGCAAACGTATTATATTTCCTCGCAGAAGGGTTTTAACATATGGACTCCATGATTTACTACAGATTGATTTGGTAGAAATGATACCATACAGTAAAGTGAACAGTGGTTACAAGTACATCCTGACTGCCATAGATGTGTACAGCAAACGTGCTTATGCAGTTCCAGTTAAACAAAAGACAGGTGTGATGGTTACTGCTGCCATGAGAAGTATTTTGAAATAAGCAGGAAGTTTTAAAAGTATTCAAAGTGATGCGGGAACAGAATTTTATAACTCAACTTTCAGAGCTCTTATGAAAAGAAAAAATATTAATCATTATTCCACTCACAGTGAGATTAAAGCAAGTGTGGTAGAGCGGTTTAATAGATCTCTAAAATCGCTGCTTTTTCGCGAGTTTTCAGCTCAAGGAAATTATAAGTGGCTTAAAATTTTACCACAAGTTCTACGTGTCTACAATAACAGATTCCACCGCACCATTGGCATGGCTCCGAATCAAGTGAAGGATGACTCTTTGCTACAAAGTGTTTACAAATATGTAAAGACAATTGACCCTAGAAAACCTAAGGCTCGTGTGGGGGATCATGTACGCGTGTCACGAAACAAGAAAGTTTTTGAAAAGGGGTTTACACCGAATTGGTCTCACGAAGTGTTTAAAGTAACAGCTATGAGGTCCAGCTTTCCGCGTGTGTATAACTTGAGTGATATGGATGGAAATGAAATACAAGGTGTTTTTTATGCTTCAGAAATTCAAATTACAAAATACCCCGATACATACTTGGTAAATAAAATTCATCGAAAGTGTGGTGAAAGATTCCAGGTGTCTTGGAAGGGGTTTCCCGATACCGTGAGGACATGGGTAAAGAGAAAGGATATGGGAGTTTAAGATTACATATACACATTTTATTTTACCTTATTGCTTGTTCTCAATCGAAGCATATTCTATGGAATCGTTTGTGTGGGCTGTTGTTGAGATTCTATTCCTGCAATGTATTTATAATGTGTGGACTACTTCCTGAACACGACCCAGCACTCTGCAGCTTGGGATCAACAAGCTGTGACGTCAGCCCGCGCTGGGCGCCTCATTGGAATGTGTAGCGCGACATCGGGGTTGCATGTCATCTTTCCGTCAAGACCAGGTCAACTATAGTCTTCATTCTGTCTCTGACAATTCCATAATGAACATGGCTGCTTTTGAGGAAATGCGCGATTGCATTGAATATGCGCTTCATGCTTGCATCGGCATGAATATAGATGCGATAGTACACCATCTAGAGGTCTCCGCGATCAATTTGTTCGCTGCATTTCCAGAGGAATACGAGTTTCTAACATACCTTTACAACGGTATTATAGCATGCTTTGAAGCTGTAATGGAGGCTCAAGAGCAAGTGGAGCCAGATGATGGAGTGGACAGCGGCTTGGGAGAGAGTGACGGTGAAGCATAATGCTTGCGCCCTTGTTAAACATGGAAAATAGGCCTCTCAGGGAAACTCGCCATGTATAAAAAAAAGGAGTTAACGCATCTAATGCTGTACCTCCTGAGACATAGTCTCTAAGGTGATGTGGAAAGCAGCATACCACTATAAATTCAAACACAAGTTTTTATTTATTTATTTTTTTTTTCAGCTTACACTCCAGAGAATCTTCCGCCACGTCGAGACGAAGAGAATGAGAATACACATCATAGTTATAAATTCACTATCACTAAATAATAATAATGAGCTTAAACTATTATTAAATGCATTACAGGAAAGCTAACACTAAAGTATGCCTACAAGAAAAAATTTCTTATGCCTGCTTCTGATGCATATAAAGGAACACATATCATGATCATTCAATATGGTGCACTCTGTGCATGTAAGGGAACAATCTTTTCGGTGCACTCTGTGCATGTATTGGAACGAGTCCTTGGGTGTATCATGTGCTTCCAAAATGGTGGGGCTGTTGAATCCAAGATGGCGGAGAATTGTTTAAAGGTTGTAATATTTTTTAAATTTAAATATCGCGCCCTCTGGTAGCAACACTTGTTACTAAATTTATCGATTAGCATTCGACCTATCGAATGGTGCTGCGCCCTGGCAGCTGAAATATGAAATAAAAGTAAATATATCGATTAGCATTCGACCTATCGAATGGTGCTGCGCCCTGGCAGCTGAAATATGAAATAAAAGTAAATATATCGATTAGCATTCGATCTATCGAATGGTGCTGTGCCCTGGCAGCTGAAATATGAAATAAAGATGGCGATGGTGGCACACTCTGGTAGCCAACTTGAGAATCAAGATGGCTGCGCCTCTGGCAACTAATTTTTGAATTTGCCGCGCGATACTAGCGACATCTACCAGCCAACTTGAGAACCAAGATGGCGGCGCCTCTGCCAACTAATTTTTGAATTTGGCGCCATCTGGTAGTCTGCACTGGAATTAAAGATGGCGGCTGTATAATAATTTTTAATTTCAAATGTGGCACCTTAGGTATGCATTAAGGAAGGCAAAAACACCCTCCCCCCCATTTATCATAAACTTGCCGTCATTACATAGCATATATAGATTATTTATTCCACCATATTCCAATTGGTCTCGTGGTCTAGTGGTCAAGGCGTCCGCCTCGTAACCACGACATCCTGGACGTTTTCACGTCCCATGGATCGATTCCCAGCCCCGGCACTGAAAATATTTTAGTTAAAATAAAATAATACCTGCTGCTACCTGGTGGCGACCAACAGAACTATATGACATCACACAAGATGGCGGCCTCCAGCAGACGAAACAAGATAGCGGCCAGAAGAAATCAAGATGGCGGCCTCCAGCAGACGATACAGAATCATGACGTCACGATTCGAAGTTGGTGGAAATTTCTAGAAATACAAAATGGCGGATTTGCGATTTGCGAATTTGAGATTTGCGGATTTGCGGATTTGCGGATTTGCGGATTTGCAGATTTGCGGATTCGCGGATTAGCCACTGGATTAGCGGATTAGCCACTGGATTAGCGCATAAAAAACTGGATTTGCACATAAAAAACCATAAAAAATGCGTAAAAAACCATAAAAAATGGGATAATCCCCGGATTACCCCGCTCCCCCCTCGCCTATGTTCCAGAGTCGGCACGCTCTCCCTACTATTATTCCTCTTATTATGTAATCATTTTGGATTACATCATTTATGTTCTTCCATCTTGGACTTAATTTTCTCATCCTCTATCATTCCGCTTATTTTGTTACCGTCTTGGAGTATGTAATTTTCTTCCGCCATCTTGAACTCTAGAACTTTCTACCATCTTGGAATACTTCTCACCCAACATCTCGTAATAGTGTCTCCCACTCCTATGTTGCACTTTTCGTTTTACAATGACATCATCGAGCACCCACAAACTCCTATGCGTTACACTCTTTATGTACACATCGTCATATTTATTTCATCTGCTGGAGGCAGCCATACTGTATTTTGTTCCATCATATTTGACTTATGAAAATACTGCAGCCATCTTGGACGATGTCATCACCAGAATAATTTTAACCTGCATCATCTTGGACAATGTCATCATCACCTGTGACTTATGACATCGGTGTAGGCATCTAAAACTTCCCTCCATCTTGGAATTAATTTCCTTCCACCATTTTGAATTTTAGAACTTTCCTCCAACTTAGATTTTTTTCATCACAAATTTTGACTTAAGACATCACTGACGCCATCTTGGACTATGTCTTGACGTATGTCATCTTGGCCTATATCATCATTACCTTTGATCTCTTTCATCTTGGACTATATCATCACCTTTGACCTATGTCACCATCACCTTTGAACCATGTCATAACTGCTTCCCTCTTGGTAAATCATTTCCCCCCATTTTGAATTCTAGAACTTTCTGCCATTTTGGATTATGTTGCCTTTGAACTTTAACATCACCGACATCAGCTCCTTCTCTGAATAGTCATCATAGTCTTCCCCCTCATTCCATTCCGCTAATACATCCACCATCTTGGATATTTTTCTCTCCCATTTCACTTATAAATCCACCATATTGTATTTATTATTTACACGCTCCTCTATTTCACTTACTCAAACCAACAGCTTCTATTTCATTTTCCCATCATCTCACATATTCAATCACCATCTTGGATTTTAATAATCATAAGCTATATAATTATTATTTTTTATTTATCCTTTGCTCGAGTATGCTGATGTATTATTCATTCTTTTAGTACTGTTAGTTTGACAGTCATCATTTAGTACGTTATTTACGATAACCGACTTTGCATACCAAAGAGTACTGTTTATTTCATCCTTTGCCTAAAGACCAAAGTAGTGTATAAAATGCAAGAGTACATCATCTGATCATCCTAAATACTAATTTAAAATAATTTATACCAAGGATATTAAACTCCGAGCACTCAACTATCAAAACGAGAATAAGCACCAAGGATTTGACACAAGACAAACCCCCAAAAAATCATACATAAAATATTGTAATACTATTTATTCGACTTTAATAAGTTATTTAATTTAATTAAACTAAAACCAAATTTCCCGCTTCATTTATATTTTATTTATATTTAGATTTATAATATATGACGAACACAAGCAACGAGAAGAGCTATCATGTAAGCATTCCAAAGCTTACGTTTTCTTTAAGCGCCTTCAACTGTACATGGCAAAGTTTAAGTTTTCTTTACAGGCTTTCATCTAAGCATTCTAGAGCTTTCGTTTCCTTTATATTACAATCTAACATCCCAAGTAAACAACATTTAAGTGTAGATATACGTGTATTAAATAAAATATATTAAGTATACACTTGTATATCATTACAAACTTGACAGCATTATATTTTTCGGCCATACATGTAACATTTCATTTATATTTATAGTAATCATTATAAATTATTTAGCAGGTCAAATTAAGCGAAATAGAACTGTAATATATAATAAAATTTATTTATTCACCAGCATCATTATACACAGTTTTACATAAAATTAAACTTCTATATTGGGTCAAAATGACTAATCACAGCTCCAGACGGTTTACCGAAGTCAGCGTCCAACCAGATTTTTTTAACATGAAATCCTCTTCTTCCATGCAGAGTTTTTCGATACTTTATTTAACTGACTGCTCCACGTCGTTTGAAGTGTAAATTGCAGCAGCCGATGTCTTGAAAGCGTGCTTGCTCACATACAGTCCAACATACAGTTCAACCACAAGTTATATTTTAAATGCCCCTATGTTGCTACTTCATCCATTAGTTTATGTGTTATATTCTGCTCAATTTCACGATGAAAATTGCAAATATATTTTGCCTCACTAAAAGTATTTACATAGTAGTAGTCTTTCAAAGTTCCTCTGAATGCAGACTTTGCCAAGTAGAATCCAATATTATTTGTCTGTAATGCGGCGAGCACTGTTAGGTGTAGATTAATGACCAGATGGCGATACGGACGGTTGCTGGCAATACGAACGGTTGCTGGCAATACGGACGGTTGCTGGCGATACGGACGGTTGCTGGCGATACGGACGGTTGCTGGCGATACGGACGGTTGCTGGCGATACGAACGGTTGCTGGCGATACGGACGGTTGCTGGCGATACGGACGGTTGCTGGCGATCTGCTTTATTGCTGGAGCCTGCACGCATGGGAACCTCTAGCCTGAATTGAGGAACCGAAACTTTCACAAGCTGTTCTGCAGGCAAGCGAACTGCGCCTTTACATGTTTTCAAGTGTCTTCCCAACTCATCACTCCGAGTAAACTTCTTTCCGACATTCATCACAGCTAATCATAGTGCGATACAGGTTTCTTCGCACAATTACTCTTCTCATGACGCCGCATATTGGAGCTCGTTGAGAACATCATATATTGCAATGCTGGCACTGATTCTTCAGTGAAGAGAACGGATCCATACAGGATTCCGAAAGAATACGTGGGAGGTTCCATATCCATACTATCTTCAGATGTTGTTGTAGTTAAACAAGTGAGAGTTCCTAAGCGATGTTCACTTTTCAAGAGTCCGGATGACAACTGAGGCATTTATTACGCTTACATCTCTATATACAACCACTTCGGGCTTACTAGCCCCCCACTATGACACTCAACTTACATAGGGTCTATATTTCTACCTCCACGTTTCGTTGTGACAAACAAAACAGGCTAACTTACCTGTCGTTTACTAGTTTTTTTTCTTTCAGAGAAAAAATCGGAAACGAAACTAAATAATTAAACTGCTGTAGAGACATCAGGAAAAGAAGATATATTTTTTCTTGGTGAGAGAGAGTTCTTAAAACCATAAGGAGATTTCTATGAAAGATTTTTCTCCTCAATCCTTACACACCACCTGGCGGCCAGGTGTGTCTGATTTCATCCGTAAATATTGATTCATTTTGAGAAGTTGGCAGCGGAAAGCAGACGTCAAAGATATTTTTCAAAACGCTTCTCGGCTGGGAGAGAAATCCAGCTGTCGTCGAAATGTAGTTAGTGACAGAAAGAGAAATAAGCAGTGGGGACGGAGATTAGTTTGAAAGTTAACGTAGAACTTACCAACACTTGGGCTCTCGCGTACATCTGTACAGTTCCCACCGTCCATTTAATAAAAGATACGACGGAGTCGAGACCAAAAGGCAAATAAGAAGCGTGGGGAAAATATGCGACGAAGCCAACTTTCGTAAATTGGATTGATCCGAGTCCAGTTTTCCTACGGAAATAAAAGAATTAAAAAAATATTTCAAATGTAAACATAGAGTTTATTGGCGAAATTATATTTTATTTATGTGTTCTCTTAATTTAAACACACTCTGGTAAGTATTTAAACATTTTCAGGGTTGCAATGATTACACTTCTGTGACTCGGACGATTATTAAAAAAAAACCTTTAAAATGTGCTCAAAAGTAACTTGAAATATAAATTTTAAAGCAGCTAAGCTAAACAATTAAACTACAATTCCTTCACATATAATAAATACTATTTGACACGCAAAAATGGAAGTTATAATTTCATCCGCCCGTCCTTATAAAAAAAAGTGGTTGTCTTTAATGTCGTTTTACGGACGATAGTTTAACGTGACAACGTCATAAAAAAACATTGATGAAATGATTGTATACTTTTATGAATAAAATTGAATCATTTTTATTGAATTATCACTATTTTGTATGGATACAAAGAAGGAGTGAAATGAAATCTACAATTTAATTGATAAATTTACTTTTATTTGCACTCATTAATTCAAATATGTTTATTACTTTAACGAAGAGATTATTTTAACTATAACTTTTATACATGTTTGCTATTTAACTTCTTCCAATCTGTGTTATTCTGTTAAGGATACGAAGATGATAGGAAAAGTAGGAAACGAATGGGAGTGTTTCAAGTTTAATGTGCCTCGAAAAAGTTTAATCGATGGTTGTTCCAATCGAGTGGAAGAGAAATAGATGCGGCGCAAGCGTACAATGAGCGTAACGGACCAATGTGCGTAACGGGACAATGAGTCATCCTTTTTCTTGCGTACAGCCGGCGTTCATCGATTTATTAGACGTCACGTCAAAATAAAGTATGAAGTGAAACTTTCCGACCCACGGATGGGGATGGACATTTTTCAGGCAATCTCATTGGCGGCAGGTCACGTGACTGACGGACAGGTGGAGGCGACGGACTGCAGCAATTCCGGCCTTGGCGCGCAGAAACACGTCACACTGTAATGTGTGTGTGTGTATATATATATATATATATATATATATATATATATAAAATTGTATCAGGAATAGTAATGTAAAATTACAGACATTTGTTAATTTGTACATTCACATGCACCACTAAAGAATAAGTTACTGGGTTCGTAGTATCACTCGGGCACTGAATAGCTTTGCAGTATTAACTACGACAATTAATAAGCGTCATAAAAATTAAATTAAAGTACAGTTATTTAATATTCGATTAACTATTATGGTTGAGTAAAATATCAATTGAAATATATAAAATTTGCGCCAATTTTCGTAAGAAGTACTCAGTATTAGGTATCTCAAAAAAAAACCACTGCCACGTGTTCTACAAAATTGAAGAAGAAACATTTTTTTTAGTGATATTTACAAAACTTTTTCTTGGGAACCGTTTTCCAAATGAATCTTCTAAGATTACTGAAAATGTTTTTTTTTTCCTGTGCGCAGTTTGTGACGCGAACGGCTGATGATGTTTTGGAAACAGGAAAAGGGGGGGGGGGGGGCAGTTGGCCGGTAATGATTGACAGAGGATGGAAGAAGGAGAACAAAGCTGGAAGGAGGGTGTAGAAGGGGGAGGGGAAGAGATTTCCCGCCAATCACGACCCTCTAGACAGGGGCGCTGACTCGAACCCACGCAGAATTCGTTCAACCGGAGCCTGAAAAATCGACGGTCGGCGCCCACTCGCGGACAGGCTGACGAATGTTCGGCAGTCGAGGGCCCGATGACAGGGGTAAAAAAAAGGAGGTCGGAAGGAGGTGGTTAAGAGCGTAGATCTGGTTTCGTCGGCGAAATGAGGGTAGATAAACCACCGATCCGATGGTGACGAAATCACTGCACTAAAAAGGAAAAGAAAGAAAAAAAACTACGAGAACATCCCCCCTAGAAATAAGTGTCCTCCTAACACACTTTGTTTTGAGATATAGGTATTGAAAACTGCTTGAAAACCAGAACACAAATCAATCTGGCCGTAAATTCGTCGAAAACGAGTGGTCCGGTGGAAAATTCTGAAGATTCTGCTGATAACTTTCGAAGTGCACAGACGTGACAGTGATTTACGCTGATTTTGCGGTGAACTTCGTGTTCCCAGCCCGGTGATTCTTGGTGAATCCCACCTGATTCATCGGACAGCAGGGCATGTTTCAACCAAGTTTTTTGGTGATTAAAAAAAGGGGGGGGGGGGGGGGGGAAACCAAATTCAGATCACACAATTTATTGCCTCGCGATTATTCAGATCGATTTCACTCGTCAGCGGGATTAATTTATTGAGACCATTGGTTCGTGTGATGATCTAAGGAGGCTTTTGGAAAACACTCTAGACTTTATCCCCGCTAACCGAGAATACGAAAGATACACAAAAAAAAATAAAAAAAAAGTATATTCATAACTTAATATTTAGTCTATTCCCAAAACCAAGTTAGAAATCACTTCTTAGTTCTGTAAACTTTTAGTGGGCATATGCCAAATAAATAAATAAATAAATAAATAAATAAATAAAGTGTTCAGAACTCGAATGACACTTCATAAGGACTGAGTGCCTTGTTGATATAAGTTTCTTTCAAATATTCCATGACCGCTGCGATGGTTTGAAATATGAGTTTTGAACGCGGCCAATTTACTGCGGAAGGTTTCCTACGCAAGGTGGCAATTTTAGCCATTCAGATGGCTGTTTGGTGATGCTTCAGTGATGAAATATATTGTCAAATTGCGAATACTGTATTTTATTTTAAAATCTAACACTCGTCTGAAAATATTATCACAAATTATCTAGGGATCTTTGTAAATTTACCGTTTATTGTAGTGAATTTATGGGTACTAAGTTTATTGACTTTGAACATGAATCCACGAAAATAATAGTAGCCTAAGTGCAGAAATAAAAAAAGTGCTTAATAAATGAACATGTAAACAATTAATACAGTAGTATATATAAATGTAAAGGACTTCAACTAACAAGCATGTGAAGATACTAATACCTATAAAATAACTCATGAGCTTTAGTCCATTTTTCTAAGTTTATTTCTTGTGTTTTTCGGAATCGAAATGTAAAATTCGTGATCATAACTTAAGCTGGCACGTAATTTAAACAACTCCTTGCTATGTCTCAGCTACTAAGTGTTCGTTTATACCTTAAAATAAATCCTGCAATGGTTAGAAATATTACAAAAAAAATTAAATTTTTACATTCTACGGTAGGGAGGTGAAAATTGGCGTCGAGTTAATCGACAATCTGGAGAGGTTTGCGTCTTCGGCCTTTCCGTGTGCTACAGTGTGCGGGCCCTAAACCCCGGACTTCAAAGACTTTCGTCGCCCGTGGGTCATTTTGTGGCGCTGCTGGTTTTTTTGTTGTTTTACTTCCCCCCCGTCGGAGGCCGCCGGGGTCGTATTTTGGTCGAGGGCCGGCGGGACTGTTGCGCTTGGCACGAAGAGGCGCGCTCCGTGCCAGCGACTGTCTTAAGGACAATGTGCGTGGCCCCCCGCCCTCCGAGCCCGGCTGTGTTCCTTTAGGCGTGGCGCGGGGGAGGAAACAATTGACGGTGCACGCGCGGCATGCGACAAAAAACTAAAACAAAGGTTACGTACAAAAAAAACTATATACGCCCTTTTTTTTAAAATCATACTGTCAAAAGACAGTTGGTAAAATACCTGTCGGGGAAACGACATTAATTTAGTTTATTTTATGAAAAAAAAAAAAAAATTGAGTGTCACGTGTCTATATCTTAAACTTCGATATCGATATTAAGTATTGTTGTCAACAAATAAGTTGGAAAATTGGGTGAGAAAGATGTATATTGTGGAAAATGTCTGCCTCTTCGGGAAATCTACCCACACCGCGCTGCTCAGTGTCGTCCAATCGCGTTCTGTTATCTGGTGGGTGCGAATCAAAACAAAATTGGAACGACTGCAGTCGTTCTAACAGAGCGTTTCGCCTCTGAATTGTGCTTTGCGATATTTGCCACTCCGACACGGCTCTGTCGTCATATGAACTTGAATTCTGCCCGATAGGTAATGGACGTGCTAATTAAGATTTGGTGCATGATGGGGGGGTTGGGGGGTGAAAGGGGATAGTCTTTCCCTCCCCCCTCTCCCTTTGTTCCATTTACCTTGTTGTACCAGTCTCCTCCTGTCCTATATCCCGTAGTTGATAGCTACAAGTTTTGTCGCTGCTAATTGCGTGCTTGGTAGTACCAGGGCGTCACAAAAACACGACTGTCACAGGTTTTTTCTTCATTTTATTGTGATTGTTATGTCAGTATGACATTCTAGAGGAAAAATAGGTGGGTGACACGCTAGGCTATCCAATATTTACATTTTTTTTTAAAAAAAAAAAGTACAAAACTTATGTGCCAGGTCCTCAAATCGCAAACTTCGCCGTCAGAAATTTGCAGTCGGCACTCTGTTAGCGGAGCATTTATCTGAAGTTCTGCGTTAGTTCTGTTCTTCCCAAACATATCCACCTTTCAAATTTTGCGTTGCCGGTTAGGTGGACGAGACCCATACGGGTGACTGACTAGCATATCGCACACTTCTTAACATACACGCTCAACGCACTGGACTGGCGAACAATCTTCCTACCTCGCCACTTGAAGCTTTACGGAAAAATTCTAGCATTGTCGTGTTATTGCTACAAGTGTGAAAGTTTCAAGATTTGCCACGCTGTGCATGTAGAAAACTACCAACCTTTCCATGTCGAGTTCGCAGCAATCTTTCAGACTTTCCATATCAAAATTGCAGAAAACTGCCTGCTTTGCCATTTCGAGCTTGCAGAAAACTACCAGCCTTGCCATGTTGCATCAGTCTTTCAGACGTTCCATGTCAAGCTTCCAGAAAATTAGCCTGTTTGCCATGTCGAGCTTGCAGAAAACTACCAGGCTTGCCATGCTGAGCTTGTGGAAATATTCCAGACTTTCCATATGAAGCTTGCAGATAATACTGATCGATAAATTTTTGGAAGTTTTCTTCAATTGCCCAACCAGCGTTCACGTTAAGAGAGGCACGCAGTCTTGGAGTTAGTACTAATTGTTGCTTACTACACGTGATAGAAATGAAACTTCGTTGCCGATTTAAACCTTGACTCGTAAGTTTATCTTAAGAGTTAAAACGGCAGAGAGTGATAAAAAGAGAGAGAAAAAAACAATTTTCCTAATAAACATGAATTTACAAAATTAATCCTCACTTCAAAATAAACGATCTGGACATCAATAATTGATTAATCAATAATACTTAATTAACATTAAATACACCATAAAGAAAATTTGTGCGTGTTACTGTTTCTTCAAACAATTCTGCCATTTTAAACACGCCAAATCTCTGATCGAAATATTAAATTCTTAACAGGGACTGTCTCGACAGCGCTCTCTACGCTGCTGTTTGAACAAGGAGTAACGTGAGCGCTCTAGAAGCAAATATAAAAGTCAAGGTACTCACAGCTGACTGTATTGGATATATATTTTTTTCTGAAACAAGCGCATATGTACATTTTATTTCTTATTTTTTTCGTTCACTTACTCTTTCGGTTCTATTTTTTTTGGGCGGGGATGATTCATCACCTATAGAAGAGAACGAAAACGAACCCAGCAACGTATATAGAATAGTGCTCTCTTAAAATATCTTAGGCCAAGTACCTATTCTCTGTCCTTTTCGCATCAGAAACGTTTCACAACAATGTTTCACGAAAACGTTGCATTAAGGGGATTGGTGCACCAGCATCGTATTAAAAAAAACAATATATTTGTTAATGATTCAGCTGCTAGAGAAGGTTTGAACCATTCTGGTGTAAAATTTATTTTTTTATTTTTTTATTTTAATTAAGTTATTGCTGATTTTCGGGAATTTTTTAAATTCAAGCTTTATTAAAAAACTATAAAGAATTCAGTGGTAAAACTTTCGCAGATAAATTTTCAGACACGGGAGATATAACTGTGACCATTATTTTATCTGTAATCATTATTAATTTAACGTATTTACAATTTGAATTTTAATAAATAAGCTGCTACGAAATTACGTGATATTCATTTGCGAATTTAATAACATTCGCGTTTTCATTTGTAATTCAAACGCCTACATATATGTCGGCTGAATGATTGACTTTATTTTAGTCTTTAGCTTATTGCAGTCGGACCTAAAGTAAAAATGTAGCTGTAGAAATTTGAGCAGCGTGCAAGCTCGGATACGAGGAATTATGGAGCGCGCTGGACAGTAGTGACACCTTGCGACAGTTTTCCAAACTTTTTGCAGCTCGTTCCCACCCAGCCACAGCTGTCTGCTGTTTACGAAGGGGAGACGGGATTTCGCGGGAAACTGATATGAAGGTCAACGTACTCATTTTCAGTAGATAAGAGAACGTGTTTGGTATAGCTCGGCCTATAATTGAATGGTTATTCTCTGTTATTATTTAGCACAGTGATTTAGCTAGATGTTTTTTGTTGTAAGCGTGAGATTTATTCAGGAATAAAATGCAGAAGAAACCTCCACCAAGCAGCGTACACAAAAGAACAAAACTATCGAAAACCATTAGAGCGCTTAGAAAAAAGAATAAAGAAAGATACGAGATTATTTTATTATAGCTTTTTTTACCATTTATATTTATTTTTCAGAGTTGCGTATGTACAACGCGATGGACGCGATGCGACAACAAAAAGATGTGTAAAATTTTAAACATGTTTTTTTTTGGTTTTTTCAGCAATGCGTGAACCATTCATTAACTATACTCAACATGTATCCGTATAATTACGTTTGAGTTTTTTTTTATGACAGGCACCAATGTTAACAAGTTTATTAAGCCACAATAGACTTTTTTCAGAAAACTAAGTGTAGCAGAAAACACTCAACATAGTCTCACACAAAATCAGTTTACATGAATGCAGTTTTAAGAAGTAAGCTACGTAAATAATAGTTAAAAATTATTTAATATCTGCTGGTAACGTTTCCAAAGTATCAGCTTCGCCTTCATTCACGAACAATATTCGTGAGCTTATTTATTTATTATGCTGGCTATTCGTTGGTGACTGTTAGGACTGCAAAATTAGTAAATATTTTTCACCCTATCCTGAGTTAAATCTAAGTGTGCGCGGTTAGATGAGGACCTAGATGTGTCTCAGGCTTACGCCTTTACACTCTACTCATGCGGGGTATTAACCATGCGCGTAAGGGCGCGTTGCCATTGACCTGTAGGATAGTCTCAACAATCCTCTACGAACTCGAAAAATGTCACCTGCTCATTGCCTACTTGACTTGTGACAACTGTTTGTTGTAATGCCTGTGATTCATCGTTGATTTTGTTGAGGAGTTTTCAGTGATTCAGAGCCTCCCATTTAACTGTGGCCGAATTGAAGAAGCATGTTACATGCTTGAATTCATAGCGAATGGAAACCACAAATATTTACTGATGTAGTGGTTGGTAAAAAAAATATTATTCGTATCGCGTCCATCGCTTCGCGCCATTATGGCTCCTATATTACATGGATTTATAAAATATAACGATTCATTTACGACACTTAAGATAAGGTGTGTAGGATTTTAAGAATTCACTTGAATTAATATTTAAGAACATATTTCAGGATAACTTATGTAGACGCTCGTACAGACGGCACCGGTTGTGATGACTCATTGTTACCAGAGCAGGGGCCACGCATGTGAAACCTCAACACAACTCGAAAATCAGTAAGTGTTACATTGAAATGTGTCTGCTACAAATGTTCAGGAATTATAACTTTGAAATCGAGTAGAAATATTCCTGCAATCAGCATTAGGTATATTTTAATATACATTGAAAGCGAATCATTAAGTAGCTTCAAAATCCAAATACCGGAATACAGATAGTCTGTAACAATACAGACCTCACAGACTAGATATGGTCCAGATTGTTAATACTAACACATTTGAAAAAAAACTGACTAGTTACTGAATATGTTGAAATTTTGTAAACCTGTTACTTTAGATGATTGGTGATGTAATAATGTCTCTTGGAAACTACATAAGATTTTAACTGCTTTTATTTCTCCATAAATTCGCAAATCACCATGGCAGCCATTTTACGATCATGATTTAATTCTTAAATTTTAAATTAGTTTATTTGTTGAGAGCCTGGTACAATGTGTCTGACCACTAAAGCGATCCGAGCCGCGTAGTGTATACTACTGCGAGGTTGCCGAAGTAGGCTCGGGTCGGGACGAATTTCGCTGTGAAGAAACAAAGGTTTTTAATACATGGAAAATTATCCCAAAGCCGAAAATTTGTACAGTAGTAGAATGAAAATTCTTAGTAACACGTCAAAAGTTTAAGTACTGCCGCAAACCTTGTGCGTCACACCAAAAACGGGCAGTTAAGTCCAAAATGACAATTTTATGCAACGATCCACAATAATGGATATTGCAAATGCACTTTATGGAGTAGACCGTCAGTATGGAACCCAAAATAATCTAGAAACATTGCCCTATCTGAGGATAGTGATAAAAAGCACAATGTTTTAACATGTTTCTATAAAATATACCTTTTAAATCATTAAAGTTAACGAATTCACTTTCATTCAATTTTAAGGAAATATAAATACATCTTACATAAACTTAAAGAGCCCAACGTGGAAATCGCTTAAAGTAAACGTTGTTGCATATTTATTCATCTTTAAATTGGTATATTTTTTAAGTGTCTCATACAATTAGTCTGACCACTAAAGCGATCCGAGCCGCGTAGTGTATACTACTGCGAGGTTGTCGAAGTAGGCTCGGGTCGGGACGAATTTCGCTGTTAAGAAACAAACATTTTTAATACATGGAAAATTATCCCAAAGCAAAAATTTTGTACAGTAGTAGAATGAACATTTCTTAGTAACACGTCAAAAGTTTACTGATGAAACCTTGTGATCACACCAATAATGAGCAGTTGAGTCCTTAATGATAATTTCTACAATGATCCACAAAAATGTTTCGTAATTTAATAACTTTAATACTTTTTTAAGCCGGTTCTCATTATGGCACCAAAGTAATATAAAAGAATGTCCTACATGGAAACTGTGATCAACACCTCAATGTTTAAACGTCCTATTATTAAATTGGTAATTTTAATCATAAAAGGTAAGAAAAATATATTTTTTATAGAAATTTGACTACATGTTACATAAATATGTTGAGTGTAGCGTCAAAATCACTTCATAAATATTGTCTGTGTGTTTTTTTTTAAGGTTTTAATGTGTATATTTTGAGTGTCTGGTACAATAGTCTGACCACTGATGTATTTCAAGCTGCGTAGTGTGTGTGCAGCAGTGTTAAAGTCGCTCGTGCTGGGATGTTTTTTGCTCCAGAAAACTAAGGTTTTTAATGTATGGTAATTCCAGACTGAATTTTACTCTGAAAGAATAAAAGTTTCCTAACTGCAGGTGATTTTTGCTGCTTACGTAGATAAAAATCTTCCAGGATGCGATTTGCTTAGTTAAAAATGTTAGTATTATCGACTCTTTAATTTCTAAATTATAAATAAATAACAATAGAACTTCCCGGAAAGTTGTGATAAACTGACGATATTACGCGAGTAGCAGACCCGTACGTGACTACAGAGAAAGGCTATTTTCCTTGACCGTTAAGATTTCTGGGACGAACACCCTCTCACAGCTGGGGTCATAAAATACGGTCAAACTCTTGCAAAAACATCCACCACCGCTCTTTGCCACTAGCAATTCAACGAAGTAAGCTAGGCGCAGCACTCCAATGAATTAACTTAGAAAAAAAATACTAAATATGTAATTCTATCAATACATTTTAAACACAACTTATGTTTTATTTATTTTCTGGAAAAAAATAATATTATCATACGAATTATGTTATAAAAGGGACAAAACTCAATAAGCACATTAACGGTGTATCGTTTTCTTCAATTTTTATATAGTAAACTAATTTCATACAATTAAATATATATATGTATTTTATAATATAGGCTACATTAAAATTTTGCACAGTTCTGATCTAAAATAATATAATGTATTAGAAATAAAAAATAATTATATTTTTTGGTATTAAAATATTTTTTAATAATTAAATTTTTGTAACAAAATACGAACACACATATATAAAAATAGATGTCCTCTAGAATTTTGATTTACAAGTTCCAAGCAGAAATTGTTTATTGTTAATTTTATTGTATCAAAAATCATTCATATAAGAAAAAAGAATATGTATATCTCAATAGATGTAACATGAATACACCCTATCATATGCATTAAATATATTTTAAGTAATTCCTAAATAAGACCAAGTTTATTGAGTGTCGCAGTACGCAGCGTGTTTCAAAGCCCGCCGGCCGTGAAAGATCAGTACGGCCGCAGTACACTGCAACGCTCGGGCAGCTTTAATGAGGCAACTAATTATGCTAGACTCTTTATAAATATACTATCTTAAAGCTAAAAGTATAATTAAAAACATTTATTTAGACATTTTTTCTTATTGGGCTCTTCAAATCGGTGTAAATCGTATTTTTATCTGGGTGGCAAAGATAAAATAAATATATGTCGTGAATTAATCGCTTTATATCATATCTTAAATATTAAAAATTTAAATTTTTTCTAACATTAATGGGCGTATTACAGTTTCTAGATTATTTTGGTAAGTTTACGGACAGTCAAAATTAAAAACTGTATAAATGGGTAGTATTTTAATGGACTGATGCTGTCACCTAGGACTTAAATGCAAATTTTCGGTGATAACGCACAAGGTCTTCAGCGGTAAACTTTCGGTATGTTATCAAGCATAGTCAACTCTACCACAGTACAAAAATTCAGCTTTGGACAAATTTTTCACAGGTTGTCTTGGTTTCCTGGAGTAACATGAAAGTCTACGCGGGGAAGGGCGGCTACCTGATCCGAGAATGAAGGATAGGGCGAGATGGGAAGCGAAGATAAGAGCTGGTTGGGTGTCCGTGTTGGAGAGAGAGAGAGAAAGAGAGAAAGGCGATATTGTGGAAGACCTTCGAAAGATTCCCGCTAGATGGCAGGCCTCAGAGCTGCAACATTCGACAACCTCCCCTCACAGAAGCTCTCTCGCCACTAACTTGCCAAATCTCACCCGCTAGCTTATATACGTGCTGGCTGGCCGTACAGTAGTAATAAACAAGCATTTATAAAACACTTAAGCTCATTTCCAACAAATTCTGACGAATGACTGTTTTTTGTCCTGCACCAATCCCCTTAACATTCGGTCTTGAAATTTTACTATTATCACGCCCAAAGAAGTTTCACTCCAAAAATTCAAATTTATATAACACTTGGCAGTATATACTGTAATGGTTTTTTTTTTTCGTTAAGAAACGTTTGCTGTCTACACTGACGTCAGTACCACGCCAATAATCGTCAGAAACCAAAGAGAAATAAAGGCAATTTTTTTTATGTTACCGCGTTAACCCCGATCGAAAATTCCAACGCTTTTGACGACTGTCGGTCGGAAATGAGTTGTGGCGGGAGATAAAATTCCGCGCGCGTGTGTATGTGTGTGTGTGCACTCACACGAGTCGGAAACGGCTCTTTACTTACAATGCTGTGAGCAGATCGAAAATAAAATGGTCCATTTATTCCGTCTCGTCGTTTCTGCACTTATTCCCATTTCCTGTCGGAAAGGGAAAAATTTCCCTCCATATTGGATATCACCCCCAACAGCGGCTGGCAGCGTCAATATTTGGACTGCACATGTCGGTTAGGCGCCCTGGCTGGAAGAAGGAAAACATTCCATGAAATGTTGACCTATCTAAAACGATCGCTTTTTTTTATTTTTTTATTTATGAGAATCAATGTCAGGCAAGAGACGGGATTGCAATGTCAAGAGATCCCGCAGCGACATCCCCAAAATTTTGAAAATCTTTACTTTCCATTATAATAGTACAAATAAATTTTTACATGTTCTTGAATAAAAGCTTTGAAATATACAATTTTAAGACTAAGGCTACAATAAAAAATAATCATTAACTCGAATACATCCTTTCCCTTAATACCTAGCTACTACTTGTGTTGAAACATAACTGTTTGTGTAAAAGTTATAAAACATTAAAATTATTTTTTGTATTGATTTTTATGATTGTTTAAAACCTGAGATTTCAGAAAAAAATGTATATTTATTAGCGAAATCCTAAATTTAAAGATTTTTACGACAATTGCTACCCACGTACGATTTATTCAAAACTGTGAAAAACATAATTGCGTGTTTCAAATTCATCCTAGGATTGTAAATTAAATATTTCTTTAACGTTTTTAATATAATGTAACAAACCTTTACTGATCTGATAAGATTATTCATTACAGTTAAATACGGTTGTATTTTGATTCATTTTATATCGTGGACAAAAATATGAAATCACAAATGCCAACGTTGTAAAGGTTGGGCGAAAACTCAAAATTAAAGAAAAATATATATTTTACTAAATTATAATCTCACGTCACTCTTCAGCTCTAGTGGTTTCAGAAAATGGCCACCTGCCTGTGGCATTGCGCTGCGACAGAAACACAGTTGCATAAAACGTGCCTCAGGGGCGACATTACCACGTTACAAAAGTGGCCCGTCGCCTTAACGCACGAAGCGCTAAATCGATGTGGATTTTTTTTTTTCCCAGCGTGTATCTGTGCTAAAGGCCATATTTATATTTTATGATCCTGTCATTTGTTTTGTTAATAATTTAACTACGCTCGCTGTTGTCATCTTTGCTAATTCTGCATCACCCCGATGATGGTTGAAAACATCGTTCTTATAAACATAGTTCTGTAAAGCTATATTCGTAACTCTTTGAAATACACACCTCAAATACGACATTACCAAATATTTTGAAGCATGAGTTCCTTAATAGCATAAGGTTAGAAGATTATTTTAAATAAACTCGTTAAAAACACACAAGTATTAAGTTCACTGTTATTTTTGTATTTAATATTTTTGTTACGTTATACAAAACTGTTATATTTTTATATTTCAAATTGGTTTTTTTAGGATTGTAGTGCAACCTATTTAAATTTGTTATAAGTTAAGACTGTACTTTTTTTGTAGAATTAATTTTAATTCGTTTTACACTGTGGCGAGACTATTGTTTGATGTCATGTTTCATAAATGTATCATACGTTCATAGCTGAGTTAGAGTTTTTTTTTTATTGTAGTTAGGTTGCTTGTTTTCCTTTTATAGCATATATGTACTTAGTTTTTTTTTTAAACTGGTGCTTAACATCTGCTCGTAACGGGTCATAGGAAGCGAACACTTTCAACGCGTACAAAGTAAAGAAAATTGATGAAGGGTTCGGCCGTAGTTTATTGTAAAAAAAATGGTTGTCTGTAATGTCGGTTAACGGACGATAGTTAAACGTGATGTCATAACAAAACATTGATGAAATGATTGCATACTTTTATGAATAAAATTGATTCATTTTTATTGAATTATCACTATTTTGTATGGATACAAAGAAGGAGTGAAATGAAATCTACAATTCAATTGATAAATTTACTTTTATTTGCACTCATTAATTCAAATATGTTTATTACTTTAACGAAGATATTATTTTAATTATAACTTTTATACATGTTTGCTATTTAACTTCTTCCAATCTGTGTTATTCTGTTAAGGATAGGACGATGATAGGAAAAGTAGGAAACGAATGGGAGTGTTTCAAGTTTAATGTGCCTCTAAAAAGTCAAATCGATGGTTGTTCCAATCGATTGGAAGAGAGATAGATGCGGCGCAAGCGTACAATGAGCGTAACGGGCCAATGTGCGTAACGGGACAACGAGTCATCCTTTTTCGTGCGTGCAGAAGGTGTTTATCGATTTATTAGACGTTGTCACGTCAAAAATAAATCCATATTTAGCTATGAATGGTTTCCAAGAAACACGATTTAAAAATTAATGTTGGCTGAGAATGGATTTGAACCTATGTACGAACTGTACGTCCAGTCCTTTGCACCACCTCGTCTGCTCCACAAGTACTTATTTAGCTTATATCCTACTTCAATAACTTCATGGGCAGGGGGAGGGACTGAAAAAAAAACGCCATCTTGGTTTCAGCATTTTTTGGTCGTATTTATTTCATCGTTTGATTAAAAAAAATTGTTTTTCTTTAAAGGATGGTTTGCTTATAATTTTGTTGGATGCCCTAATTTAAAAGTTATTGAATGCTACAAAAAGTTTCTCCTGTAAAGTCATGAGCTTTAAGTTTTATTTTTTTTTTTTTTTTTGGGAATGACCACAACTGAAATGATACTGTCAATAAACACAACTTTGAAGTTAAAAAAAGAAAGCTTTCAATGCATTATCTCCTCCATAACGAGTGCAAAATTTCAATATTAAACCTTAAAACATTATATGACATGAAAACTGTTGAAACCAATATGGCGACTTTCCATTTCCATCCTTCTCCCCCTGTCGTACACTTTCCTTTAAAAGTGAAGTAATGTTACTCGTTCTTTCATTCTGACACTAGATAAACGCTCCCAGACTCAACGTTTATGTTGTGGTATACTTCACACTATTCGTTCATTTTTCATCCAGGAAAATCACAGTCTCTTATTCCACCAGCTGTGAAAGGCAACTCCTCGCATGTTTTATCTGAGACGTCTTCACGAGCGACTTTGACGAACTATCAATCTCTGTATTATTTCGCAGTGAAATACTGACCTGTTGGGCGGGGTGGGGGGGGGGGGGGGGGGTAGTCATTTTGTTTCTAACATTTATTGCTGTCTGTCGTGATTTTAAATCAACTTATAATATAATAAGTTTTTTTTCAAAATGTATTATAATTTGAATAAGTGTTTAAGGAATAGATATTAGAATATTAACATCCAGTTAATATTTAAACTTTAGTATAAAAATTTTGTGTGTGTCATTATTTGTAACACCATTTATTTTTAGATTATCAACCACAACTCAATACAATATTGGTTTTCCCAAATTCTTATAAACTTGAGTTTTACAGGATTATTAATTGTTATTATTTATAAATCATATACTAAAAAAATAAGAGATTTACGACAAAAGTTATGTACAGTTCCTTCCAAACTGTGTATCACACGCTTTCATCCCCTCAATTCATGCTAGGATTGAAATACAAATCGGCTCTTATAGTTCTCGAAACCATAAAATAAACACTCATTGAATGTGTTAAAATATTTATAAACTATTAACGATGGTTAGTTTGTGAATTAATTTAAATATATATTATAAAAAATACAACAATTTGGAATTGGTACTTAAGACAGTGCGATTGTTTCCGTAACACGTAAGGTTCAGTGTTCACCGTAGATGTTGCGTACAGACATGCAATAACGTTTCGTAAAGGTGGGTGTATCCTTATGTTGCAAACGACCGTAACGTTGCCCCGTTGCGTAAAAAAAAATACTGTAGGTAACTGCTCCATGATGATGGCGACTGCAATGTCGACCGAAACATCGGTGAATTTTTTTGCCAAGGACACGGCTACAACCCAGAAGCCAAGCTACTTCAGACAATGGCCGTGAAAGCCTGCGAACATTATTACGTCGGATGAATGCAAATTAAAAGTTAATAATATTTTTTTCTTTAGCCTCGAGGAGGGGAAATGAAGTGTGTGTAATAGATTATTATAATTATCATTGTACATAAATATCTCTAGGCGTACTTGGACCTTACCTGTACACGTGCACGGTTTCTCAAGAGCGGAATCGTTGAACGGTGTGTTGTTGCGGTGTGTGCGTTTCGCGTCGATGCCCTGTTGCAGGGAAGCCTACGATTCACTCGTCCTTCTGGACATACCCGGATACTCACGTTGGCAAGCCTTGTTTTCACAGACGAGAGAGCCAAACCCAAAGTTCCCCGAAGTTCATGCTCGCTTTTTTTTTCCCGTACCACAACAGGTGTATTTATTTGGGGGAAACCGTTTACATGATTTCACGGTATCTTTAATGTAGCTATCTATCCTAACCAAATCAACCGTCCACAATGTTTTAAAGTATTTATAATGTAGCTAACCTAACCTAATTGACCTTTAGTAGAGACCGGAAAAATTCGCGGGTTCAATGACCTCCAGGATAGACTCCGCTACACTCTACACACTCGGGCAAATGCCACCTGTTCATTGGCTGCTGACTTGTAAGTCGTCTCGACCGAGTGTCTGTGATTCGACACTTCTGTGAGTGAGGGTCTCTAATTGGCCCTCATTGTTCCAGTTTGACAGTGAACCAGCGGTAGAAGCAGCGCTAAGGTGTAATTATTTGAATTGTAGCATATCACGAAATGAATCCGCGAATTTTTCAGGTCTCTAACCATTAGTTATCATGAGTTGTATATTTATTTACAATGAACAAAAAAAAAACCAACCGAAATGCACTATCGGGCGTTTGGCTCTCTTCGTCTGTTGAAAAAAGGCTTGCCAACGTGAGTATTCGGGTATGTCCAGAAGGACGAGTGAATCGTGGGCTTCCCCCCTGTTGCACGCACGGTGTCCTGTTGCGATGTAGTGCTTGCGCGTCGTTGCGTGTCTGCACGCGTCGCAGTAACCCCCCCCCCCCCCCCTGGATCGAACTCGGGAGTGGATTTAATAATCCCGAGCCCACGTGACCGGACTGCGCCAGGCCTGGGGCGATCGGATGCACCGCAGTCGCCATGGCGGCGCGGATTTGACCCTGAACACTCGACACTCCTGTACCTTTGAATATATCTATACTGTATAGAAGTCGCCAGCCCAGGTTAAAATTTCTAATACGGTTTGAGGTAGTGGTTAATTCACCGCCGCAATCGCCACCATCTCTAGGGCATCGACTTGTGGTGGTCCCTAGCGGACAAGTGTCGAACTCTTCAAACACCCCTTCCTCACCCTCCCTCGAACACGCGTTGTCCTCCACCCACCCTCCACCCACCCTCTACCCCACCTCTCATCCCTACGCACAAACTCCCATTGAACGACCTTGAGCTGCAGTGAATGATTGTGCGGGGTGCGGGAATGACAGCGGGCGACAGTGCTGCGCTCTAACGTGTAAATAACAACTAAGACGATACAGGGCGTTACGGCAGCGCACTGCAGCGATGAAGTTCCCAAGCTGCTCATCATACGCTCCTGAAAAACGTAGAGTAAATCCTATCCACTCGCGACTTCTATACAGTATATATATTCAAAGTCTGTACGCAGTGAACACAAACGAAAGGCGCCACTGATAAAAGTGTATAGTGCGAATGAACAGTAGGAGGTAGAAACGTTAAAAAAAAAAAAAATTATTCTGAAAAGTAATTTTGGGAAATATTTTGAAAAAAAAAATCGTATAAAACGTGGCGGAATTAATAACATAATAAACGTCACCTTACTCGCCATCCTGGAATCGTATTTTAGTTAACCGCAAACAAAAAAAAATACTACCCATCGCTCCACTACAAAATATTTTCCTGAACGGGAAGCCCAAGATTCAGTGAAATGTAATTATATGCCCGAAAATCTATTGAGGAAAAAAAAAGTATCTGAAGATCGCTGCTCGCTTGCGAGGCTTCATAGTCGAAGTTAGTTAAGGAAAACACTATTTTGCGAGTATTCGTACATTTTACGATTTTAGGGTATTTTATATGTCGCTGACCTAACATAACCAATATTTCAATTTAGTTACGATCACCTAGATGAGCGAAAAAAACTAACGTGACACCGAACAAGTAAAGACAGAATTTTCGCGACGGGTTTTTTAATTTGTGCCTAACCTATCCCAGCTTTTTTTATTTTACAAGACATATAAAGAAAAAAATCCGAAGCTGCGAACGCCAATTATTCGCGTATCTGGCTCGGGGTTAAATAATCTTAGGTTTCTCATCTTAGAATACGCGAGCGAGTCTTGCAGTAGGTACCTACTCGCCAGTGATGTGTTAAATCTAACATCGGCAACAATTAACTTACGAAACTCGGACACGAAATCAAACTTAAGACATTTTGACGTGACAACGTCTAATCGATGAACGCCGACTTCACGCACGAAAAAGTGTCCCGTTACGCACATTGTCCCGTTACTATGTGTCCCGTTACGCTCATTGTACGCTTGCGGCGCATCTATCTCTCTTCCACTCAATTGGCCTATGAATCTACTATTATATTAAATAGGAGAAGGCGGGCTTTTCAAGGTAGCTTTTAAATTTAGTACTTTAACTAAACTATCATTTCATCAATGTTTTGTTATGACGTTGTCACGTTAAACTATCGTCCGTAAACCGACTTTACAGACAACCATTTTTTTTTTTAAATAATGCAGAATGTGATGAATACACGTAAATTTTGTTTTCAAGTACATTTTTTTTAACGCGAATTAACACGTAGTTTCCACACCCGCCGCTATGATTCGCTACTTTTCGACAAGGAATTTTATTAAAATTCCGTCCATCTTGAAATTTATTAATTATATTGAAACTCTAAAGTTTTGCTGGTTCAACTTTAGTTTGCGCCATCCGTCACAACGGCGTTACCGTCTGTTACTTATTTCCGTTCCTTTACTTCCGTCG
Source organism: Bacillus rossius redtenbacheri (assembly GCF_032445375.1). NCBI lineage: Eukaryota > Metazoa > Arthropoda > Insecta > Phasmatodea > Bacillidae > Bacillus > Bacillus rossius. The sequence continues at coordinate 31,082,393 of NC_086338.1, read as the reverse complement.
CATTCACGAAATTACTCCAACAAAATGTAGTGTACACTTACCGCGTGCAATGAGATGAATTGGATATTTTTTTTGACGTGACAAGTCTAATAAATCGATGAACGCCGGCTGCACGCACGAAAGTGTCCCTTTACGCACATTGTTCCGTTACGCTGTGTCCCGTTATGCTAATAAATTGACTCATATAATTGATGATAGATATTTGATTACAATTTATTTATATGAAAACTTGTTCATAATTATATTTAAACTTTATAGCTAAACGCCAGTTTTTAAAATTAATTACAAGTCATCTACACGTGAACTGTTTCGTCGACTGTTTATAAAGTGAAGTGAAAAGTTAATGTTGTTTTCAATGCTTATTACAACAACAATTTGGGCAATAAAGGTTAATTATTCTTGCATTTTAAAAATCTGATTACTAATATAATTTCAAGTATTTATTATTTTATTATTAAAATAAAAATGATTCAATTTTATTCATAAAAGTATGCAATCATTTCATAAATGTTTGTTATGACGTTTCACGTTAAACTATCGTCCGTAAACCGACTTTACAGACAACCAATTTTTTTTTTTTTAATGTGGAACGCCATACCGGCTATCGCGTGGACGATAGCTACACTGTTTACATGGTACATTCACAGGTATGGTTGGTTGTGTTACTTCGCCGATATGACATTCCATGCAGTAGTGGTCTAGTGGGTCTCACTGTACACAGTAATGGTTGTACCAATAAACAGGAGCATTTATGGACCTATAATCTTTTACATTTCCACCTCCGAATATTTTGGTCTGGATATCGTTTTGATGCGTATTTATGATACAGTATATATATGACTGTGGATTTGTTATAGTAATATTTGTATTAAATTACATGAATACTTACATCTTTAAAACTGCAAGAATGGTTATGTGAGTTATTTTCTTGAAACATACTTGAATACAGCTCCAAGTTTAACGGCTGCGGTTATGTCTTTTTGCTCGCCTCGAGAAGGGGTTACGTAAACGGCTTGCATACGGGAAACGGAAATAAAATTACGTAACATGGATGGAGAGGGGATGTGTGTTGTGAGGAAGGCAGGGGGAAGTACGCCGCCTCAAAAGCACTTATATATTCAGCACACACGCAGGATCCACTGAAAGAAGCACTAAATATTTCAGTAGCCCGCTCTTTGTGCCGAAATGATAACGTCGAGACTGGCTCTTTTGCGCGGAGAGCTTATAGAAGAGTAACCTTATCCACTTGGATTCAATTATAATTCATAGTTGTAAAACTTACGTATTAATGGCTTGTGGTGGTTTATCATATCATTGTAAAGCGGGTGATTAAATCTTCAAATGAGTTAAATGTAATTTTTCTTAAAATTACAGAATAAAAATATTGTTAATAAATTACTTTACCTTACATTTGCCTAAATCCTAAACCTCATCTTAAACTTTGGCTGAAACAATTTTTGTTGAAACTAATTATTACCGCAAAAACAGTGGGTCGAAATTAAAAAATATATATTTTTGAAAAATTTTGTAGTATGAAAGTCATTCGCATTTTTTTTAAACAATTTTAATATTATCTTAAACCTTGATGCAAAGAAAAATTAAATTATTACATTATGTGGTATATAATATAATAATATAATTCAATTATATAATTATAATAATTGTTATAATTATTATAATAATATAATTATATAATAATATAATTTGGTATATAATATAATATGAAATTCCTTCTAAGTTCTCCGATGTTGGATACTTTGAGTTTAAAATATTCGTAATATTTTCGTTGCGTGGAAAATTAGCACATATTAAACGATAATTTTTTTTAATATTAGAGAACATAAATATGTTATGTACATTAAGTTCTTAAAGGTTTCAAGAGTTTAAAGAAGTTTCCAAAATATTTCCAGAAGAAATAGGTAATACTTCGAAATCTACCTACGCCTGTAGGCTGTGCCGAAAGGGATTTTATTTTATTGCGGGGTTTGAAAAAGTTGTGCGTTAAATAGTAGGTAGGAGAAACGGCAAAATTATTTCCCCCCCCCCCCCCTCCTCATCGTGCCAATGGTAACTCTGGATAGCCCTGCTGCAACCTTTTATTTTTGTCATCACTTTTTCTTATGAAATACTTAATCATAAATAAACAAAAAAAATAGGCATTTTAACCAAAAAAGAACTTATATATACATACAAAAAAATAACTCTCCTCAAGAAATAAACTAAATGATAATATACCAAAATATCTACTAAAATACAAAATATAAACAAGTATTCTATTGGAAGAAAATAAAATAAAGTTCCCAATATTTTACTATTTATACGTGGGAATGCTATATCAGGTGCTCCGATTAATAATGGTAGTAATCAATGATCAAAACCACCAATGATAATAGGTGTCACTATGAAAAAAAAAAATATTACGAAGGCGTGGGCTGTCAAAAAAGTGTTGTAAATTTTACCATTTCCAATTATAGTTCCTGGGTTTGATCTTTGAGGATCGTTCAACAGTTTCATCGAGTCTGGCGACGTGTTGGAGCACTGAACGCTTTTAATTCGTTTCTTTTTTTGTTTTGTTTCAGGCGAAGCTGGAGACGAAGGCCTTGAAGGCGAAGCGACCTGGCTTCACCGATGACCGCTACAACGAGACGTCGTATTACATAGAGAACGGTGAGTGTGACAGGCTGTCGCCTCCACCGCTCGTCCGTGTCTCTCGCCGACGGTGACAACGGTGAGTGTGACCTGCTGTCGCCTCTACCGCTCGTCCGTGTCGCTCGCCGACGGTGACGACGGTGAGTGTGACCTGCTGTCGACTCCACCGCTCGTCCGTGTCGCTCGCCGACGGTGACGACGGTGAGTGTGACCTGCTGTCGCCTCTACCGCTCGTCCGTGTCACTCGCCGACGGTGACAACGGTGAGTGTGACCTGCTGTCGCCTCTACCGCTCGTCCGTGTCACTCGCCGAAGGTGACAACGGTGAGTGTGACCTGCTGTCGCCTCTACCGCTCGTCCGTGTCACTCGCCGACGGTGACAACGGTGAGTGTGACCTGCTGTCGCCTCTACCGCTCGTCCGTGTCACTCGCCGACGGTGACAACGGTGAGTGTGACCTGCTGTCGCCTCTACCGCTCGTCCGTGTCACTCGCCGAAGGTGACAACGGTGAGTGTGGCCTGCTGTCGCCTCTACCGCTCGTCCGTGTCACTCGCCGACGGTGACAACGGTGAGTGTGACCTTCTGTCGCCTCTACCGCTCGTCCGTGTCACTCGCCGACGGTGACAACGGTGAGTGTGACCTTCTGTCGCCTCTACCGCTCGTCCGTGTCACTCGCCGACGGTGAAAACGGTGAGTGTGATCTGCTGTCGCCTCTACCGCTCGTCCGTGTCATTCGCCGAAGGTGACAACGGTGAGTGTGACCTTCTGTCGCCTCTACCGCTCGTCCGTGTCACTCGCCGAAGGTGACAACGGTGAGTGTGACCTTCTGTCGCCTCTACCGCTCGTCCGTGTCACTCGCCGACGGTGACAACGGTGAGTGTGACCTGCTGTCGCCTCTACCGCTCGTCCGTGTCACTCGCCGACGGTGACAACGGTGAGTGTGACCTTCTGTCGCCTCTACCGCTCGTCCGTGTCACTCGCCGACGGTGACAACGGTGAGTGTGGCCTGCTGTCGCCTCTACCGCTCGTTCGTGTCACTCGCCGACGGTGACAACGGTGAGTGTGGCCTGCTGTCGCCTCTACCGCTCGTCCGTGTCACTCGCCGAAGGTGACAACGGTGAGTGTGACCTTCTGTCGCCTCTACCGCTCGTCCGTGTCACTCGCCGAAGGTGACAACGGTGAGTGTGACCTGCTGTCGCCTCTACCGCTCGTCCGTGTCACTCGCCGACGGTGACAACGGTGAGTGTGGCCTGCTGTCGCCTCTACCGCTCGTCCGTGTCACTCGCCGACGGTGACAACGGTGAGTGTGACCTTCTGTCGCCTCTACCGCTCGTCCGTGTCACTCGCCGACGGTGACAACGGTGAGTGTGACCTGCTGTCGCATCTACCGCTCGTCCGTGTCACTCGCCGACGGTGACAACGGTGAGTGTGACCTGCTGTCGCATCTACCGCTCGTCCGTGTCACTCGCCGACGGTGACAACGGTGAGTGTGACCTGCTGTCGCATCTACCGCTCGTCCGTGTCACTCGCCGGGACGACAGAATTGTATCCCCTTGGAAAGGGTACCTTTCAGACTTATGGTGGCTGTAGTGTAGCTGGGTAGAAACTGGAAAGGTACCCTTTCCGATTTCTAAAAATGTTTTGGTTTTAATGCAAATATGCACTGGAAAGGTATCCCCTCGGAAAGGGTACCTTTCAGGATTTCCTGTACAATGACACAGCAGAAAAATAAACTGGAAAGGTACCTTTTCCGATTTCTTAAAATGCATATTATTTTCTGCTTTAAAATCGTGAAAGTTATCCCCTCTAACCTAACCTTACCTAACCTAATCTAACCTAACATAACCTAAACTAACCTAACCTAAACTAACCTAAACTAAACAAAACAAAACTAACCTAAACTAAACTAACCTAAACCTAACCTAACCATTCCGAGCACAAACATGTCGCAAACTGGAAAGGTTACCTTTCCAAGGGGCTAACTTTCAGGATTTTAAAGCAGAAAATAATATGTAGTTTAAGAAATCGGAAAGGGTACCTTTCTAGTTTATTTTCTGTTGTGTCATTGTACAGAAAATCCTGAAAGGTACCCTTTCAGAGTGGATACCTTTCCAGTACATATTTGCATTAAAACTAAAACATTTTAAGAAATCGGAAAGGGTACATTTTCAGTTTATTTTCTGCTGTGTCATTGTACAGAAAATCCTGAAATGTACCCTTTCCGAGGGGATACAATTCAGCCCCCCCCCCCCCCTCCACCCCGACGGTGACACGTAAATCCTGACCAAAATATATCTACGCACACAGGAGGAAAAATACGTACGTTTTAACAAAAGATTCTTTTGGAAACCAGTTGCCAAGAAATAGTTTTTGTACAACACATGTCTATGGTTATTTTTTGCATATTTGAAACGAGACAATACGAGATAATACTGAGTATTTATTACAAATATTGGCGCATAATTTTACATTTTATTTCAGAATTTTTTGAACCATGGAAAAAATAATCCAACATTTAATAATTGTTTTTATTTGTTTTGTTATTCTTATTAATATGCGCATTTACTACTTTAACAGCTATTCAGGGAGTGGTTTACAAATAACTAACTTTTGGAGGTGTTGGGGCAACACAAAGCATAGTTTCCCGGGTAAAAATCCGAACCCAGTTTTACTGCGAACGTTATTTTGTAGTAGTACAAATTTTTATTGTAAGTGTACAAATTTACAGACATATGTAATTTTACATGAATATTTCAGTCCCTTTAAATCAAATTAAAGTGTATATAAATAAGATTTTCCATTTGTTTGTTTATTTTACAAATCTACAGTTTTGTTATTAGCTTGATGAAATTTATCACACTTGACCTCCGAAACAAGAGAAAAGTCACTGTCTACATGAGATTTCGGAAAACCACATCCCTTACAGCAGTGTTTTTGTATTCTGACAGCACATATTTTAATACAACACTTTTAAGAATACTGAATTTGTATTACATATACATTATTATTTCACAACGTTTTGATAACGTATTAGAAAAGCCACACGGCATTGCGTCGCACTGTTTAAGACTCCTGTTAGTGGATCAAACTGTTAACAGCTGTGTCTCCTTTCGTTTTCTCCCTTTCTTTATCTCTTTTTCAAACGCCATGGAAATGTTTGCGTTCGCTGACACGCCGCTTCTCCCTGCTTCCTGTTACACACTTCCGTCGCATTCACAAAATTACTCCAAACATACCTATGCCATATACCGAGAGCTAAGATGTTATATCTTAAAAGTAAAAGTATGGTCAGGTTAGGTGTGTTGAACAGTATCAGACTTTGTTCAAACTGTCCTCTTGTGTTGTCAGTTTCTTTTATCCAAGTGTCAAATGTCTCGACATGAATTCAATTTTCAACCCATCTGCGGTGTTTTTTTTTAAATATTAATCGTCCCCGAGGTTATTAATTACCGGTAATGAATATATGGTGGTGTTACACCTGTTGGGCTCAAAAAACCATATTTGCGAAGTTTTGGCGCTCTGTGTATGTGTAGGTATTGATTGTACGCGATGGTTACTAAGATGTAATATTTATGTATACTTTTCTTGAATAGCCAGATTTTTTAAAACTTAAACAAAGCATGTTAGGTCTGTTACATATAAAAATAAATACCCTCAAATATTTTTTTTTCGGTAGTGTATGTTTCACACGTCTGGATATTAAATGTTGGTTGGGGTTAGGTCAGCTACATTTAAACTATACTCTTAAATGGTGAAAATGTATGCATTCTCGCGGGGGCTCAGTGAATCTTAAGATTTCATTTTCCCTGTCCTGGGCTTTCCAAACAATTGGGAATCGTATTTGCTCGGGGATCGTAATAGAGTTTCCGGAGTGTTTCGATGCGTGCGCGCGAACCCGAACTTCCCTTTGCGACGCCTGGCCGCGCGGTCTCGAACACATAAATCACGTGATGCGGCGGTCGCATCATGATGGTTTCCTGTTTCCCTACAGCTTGTCATGGGTGCGGTGTTTCGGTCGTAGATACCCTCGAACAGTAGGTACCACGAGCACAGGAGAGTACCGGAACAAAAAAAAAGGGGGGGGGGGATTTAAACAGCGCGGAGACTTAAAACCATTTGTTGAAACAATCTTTATTTCATACGGTATTTAGAGTGGTTTTGTGTTTTGGAAGATTTTTAGAGCTGACGTATTCTATTCACGCTGCTTTTTTGATATGTAAATTCTTAGCTTTCTATTTACGGCATTCGATGGAGTGATTTCGTGAATGGAATGGAAATATGTGACCACGGTGCTGCCATCTGTGGCAGATGGCGGGAACCAACGTTCACAAAGCCTAAATGAAACTTTATAGTCTTAACTGCTTGATGTGTTTTAACAAGATGAGCAGTATTTTAATAGAATTCGTTATCGGAAATGTCCTTGCCGGGGTTTAGTTTTTTTTTTTTCAAGTCTTTTTCGCTTTTATCGGAGCCGTTTAATTATGTAGTTTAACCTTTCGCTCTTCAAATCGAATGATTCGATAGTCGACGTAGCTACTTCGGCAACGAATTCTAGCGGCCGGTGCGGAAATACTTCTGATTCGCGTCCAGAAATGTAGTACAAAATACAATTTTCGTACACTTATCACGCTGGGCATTATTTTAAAGAATTATTCGTCAAATTTCGTGTTAGAGTATCGTATTATAAGTGTATTTTCAACATTATAACACGTGAATTTGATCGTTACCAAGGTTAGAAGTCACACTTTTGTGGCCAGTATTAAAAGGCTCGTTTGCAACTTAATTTTTTTTTTACTTTCTAGTAGGTATGTAATACTATTCAAAACCTTAAGGCCTATCTCCTCTCTCCCACCCCTCTTCCACTAGATCTACAAATGCCTGCCAACAGCAGACGCTACAGACTAAGTGACAGTATACGATCAGCTGTATCATCATGGCGCCTTTTCCAATATCAAAGCACATATCATTTATCGTGCGCACAAAACTCTTCGTGCGCCTGCAAACGTGCTTGAAATGTATGTAGTGTTGTCATATCCAATTAAAACTCAAAATTTTCCTCTGAGACGACGATGGAGCGGGGATTTGTCGGAGGAAAAGTCATTAGTTTCTTGTTCATAAAATATTAAAATTGTAATATTAATACCAAACACTTATAATGATTTTTTATCCAGACTTTTCTCGGGAAATCTACGGCAAATATCCGAAGCGCGTCTTTCCCTGTTTTTCCCCCTTTCAGGCTCACCCCCCACCATCGCATTTTTGGCGGGCAGTTAAAATTTCGTTTTGTAATTGGCGAGGGAGAAGGGTTTGGTCTACGTCTGTACGCTAACTGGTTACAAATGACGGCCAGAAACATGGGACGCGACCGATTCGTGACGCTTACGAGCAATTAGTGTCATCCCCTGAACCCAATCCCCTCCCTTTCTTACCCCTTAGCCCGTAATTAATCACCGAAGTCGGTGCTCCCGTCTTTTTCCCTGTGTTGCCTGTCCCCCATCCCGCCTGTCTGTGCCCCAGACCCAACGAGGTGTAACATCGTAACTCAACAAAAAAAAAATATTCTAAAGCATTTAGCGAATCTTAAAAGAGCCTTCTTCCGAAGCTTTAGTTTCTCCCATTAAAGAGAAATCAATCATAAAATCTTTTTTTTGCCGACCACTTGCATAAGGTGTTTGATGGAAGGGGAAAAAAAGCATTTTTTTGGCGTGACAACGTCTAATAAATAGATGAACGCCGGCTGCACGCACGAAAAATTGTCCCGTAAAGCACATTGTCCCGTTACGCTCATTGTACGCTTTCGCCGCATTTATCTCTCTTCCACTCGATTGGAACAACCATCGATATGACTTTTTCGAGGCACATTAAACTTGAAACACTCCCATTCGTTTCATACTTTTCCTATCATCGTCCTATATTTAACAGAATAACACAGATTGGAAGAAGTTAAATAGAAAACATGTACAAAAGTTATAGTTAAAATAATCTCTTCGTTAAAGTAATAAAAATATTTGAATTAATGAGTGCAAATAAAAGTAAATTTATTAATGCAATTGTTGATTTCATTTCACTCCTTTGTATCCATACAAAATAGTGATAATTCAATAAAAATGAATCAATTTTATTCATAAAAGTATGAAATCATTTCATGAATGTTTTGTTATGACGTTGTCACGTTAAACTATCGTCCGTAAACTGACTTTACAGACAACCAATTTTTTTTAAAAAGAAGTTTTTTTTACTCTCATGCAAACAGGGTGACTGCAGGTTACGGAAGTCATAAAAAAAAAGTAACGAAAGTCACACATAAAACTTGAAGTCTTAAAACTTCAGCCTTTTTAGTATCGTGCATTTACTGTTTTGACTCTTCACTTCAGTGTACAGCCGCACATTTAGGCCGGGCCACACACAGGAAAGAGACACGACACGGCACGACGCGACATTTTGTCTGATGATAGTTGACCTCCACGTGTTCACATGAAAGCAGTGCACACGACGCCACAGAACTACCGTGACCAGACACGAGGCGACGACAGTCGTCGGGGACGCACCGTAACGCCGAAATACCACAACGCCGAACGTACAATAACGCCGAAAACCATAACTCCGAATGCCAAATTGACTACAACGCCGACAGCTAGAAAACTGCTGTGTACCACAACGCAGAATTACCACAATACCGAAATACATTAACCCCGAAAAATGTCATTGCAGGACTGCTACAAAGGTTAGGTTAGGTTAGGTTAGGTTAGGCAAGGTTAGGTTAGGCTAGGCTAGGTTAGGCTAGCCTAGGTTAGGTTAGGTTGTGGTACATTTTTCGGCGTTACTGTATTTCGGCGTTGTGGTACACAGCAGTTTTCTAGCTGTCGGCGTTGCGGTCAATTTGGCATTCGGCGTTATGGTATTCGGCGTTATTGTACGTTCGGCGTTGTGGTATTTCGGCGTTGTGGTAACGACCCCAGTCGTCGCGAGCAGACTTACTGGCGGCTGCAGTGTTCTGCGCATGCGCCAGTGTAAAGACATGCCGCAGTGTGTATAGCTGACTAGTTAAAGACAGTTTTCCGTTGTTAATTTTATTTGAGCAAATAATATTATTTGTAAAATATTTTAATAAAAATTTCCTCAATATTGAGCTGGATGTAGATCGATTCGTATGTTTAATTCAGGAAAAACTTTTTTTTTTATATAATCCATCTTTAAAGGTGCATCACGATAACGATTTGATTTCAAGAATACGAGAAGACGAAACGTAACAACGTAACAGAAATACGGTGTTAAGCTGTCGCGAGGTATCGTGTGTTGTCGTGTTGGGTCTTGACCGATTGTGTGTGCGCCCAGCCTAAATTAAAATATTGTAGACTTCTCACGTAAAAACTTAAATCACGTGGAAATTCTCTCTGAAAAGATTTTAGCTGTACTATTGTTTACGTGTTCAGTGCTACAGGGAAGACAAGGAAAAACTCAGGGAAATTGTATTGTATAAGTGTGTGGGGACACTGTTAATTTAAGATAAAAAACAAAGGCAAATTTTTTTGACGTGAGAACTTCTAATAAATCGATGAACGCCGGTTGCACGCACGAAAAAGTATCCCGTAACGCACATTGTCCTGTTACGTTGTGTCCCGTTACGCTCATTGTACGCTTGCGCCGCATCTATCTCTCTTCCACTCGATTGGAACAACCATCGATTTGACTTTTTCGAGGCACATTAAACTTGAAACACTGTCATTCGTTTCCTACTTTTCCTATCATTGTCCTATCCTTAACAGAATTACACAGATTGGAAGAAGTTAAATAGCAAACATGTATAAAAGTTATAATTAAAATATTCTGTTCGTTAAAGTAATAAACATATTTGAATTAATGAGTGCAAATAAGAGTAAATTTATCAAATAAATTGTAGATTTCATTTCACTCCTTCTTTGTATCCATACAAAATAGTGATAATTCAATAAAAATGATTCAATTTTATTCATAAAAGTATGCAATCATTTCATCGATGTTTTGTTATGACGTCACGTTAAACTATCGCCCGTAAACCGACTTTACGAACAACCAATTTTTTTTAATTTTATGGGATTTGATCAAGCCGGTGGAAACAACTTCGCTGCCTAAAGTTCCAAGTTCTGATTCTTTAAGTTTGCCACCCCCATTGTGAGGATCCGCCTTTCTTCCCTCTTGAACTCGGAGATGGGGGAAAGTGGGCGGCTTTCTTCGTCTGAAGTAACCGTTCTTCTCTCGGGCAAGCTTTCTACCGTCGTGCGAGGAGTGACGGTGGCGTCTGCGCACTCGAGTCACGTAGGCGGGGGCGTTACCACGCGTTACGCCCTTCCTCGTTACTGGGGGAGGGCAGAGGGGGGTGAGAGTGATTGTGCTGCAGAAACGCGGCGTGTGGGAGTCTGTAATTTAATTGCCGTACCGGGGGGGTTGAACGAGGAGGAAGCGTTTCCCAACTCCTTGGAGTCAGGAATCGTCGGTAGATGCCGCGCAGTCCCGTAGTTTAAAGTCACGAACTTTAAATTATCCTTGCGATGGGGAAGACAGATTTAAAAAAAAAAAAAAATTGGTTGTCTGCAAAGTCGGTTTACGGACGATAGTTTGACGTGACGTCATAAAAAAACATTGATGAAATGATCGCATACTTTTATGAATAAAATTGAATCATTTTTATTGAATTATCACTATTTTGTATGGATACAAAGAAGGAGTGAAATGAAGTCTACAATTTAATTGATAAATTTACTTTTATTTTCACTCATTAATTCAAATATGTTTATTACTTTAACTAACAGATTATTTTAACTGTAACTTTTATACATGTTTGCTATTTAACTTATTCCAATCTGTGTTATTCTGTTAAGGATAGGACGATGATAGGAAAAGTAGGAAACGAATGAAAGTGTTTCAAGTATAATGTGCCTCGAAAAAGTCAAATCGATGGTTGTTCCAATCGAGTGGAAGAGAGATAGACGCGGCGCAAGCGTACAATGAGGGTAACGGGTCACAGCGTAACGGGACAATGTGCGTTACGGGACACTTTTTCGTACGTGCAGGAGGCGTTCATCGATTTATTAGACTTTGTCACGTCAAAAATAAAATAATGTAAGCAATTGCTGGTTTACATTGTATGTGGTAGAGAAACCACAAGAATAAGGAAGATAAATACACAAACACACAAGAAAACAATCCAAATAAAATCAATCGATGTCACATGCATAGACAGCACAGAGAATTCCGTGTAAGTAGTCAGTTGGGAAAAATATCAAGAGTGGGCTTCAAAGGACGGGATAGTTGTAACAAAAATAACTATATTTTTAAAAAACAAATAAAAAACACGCTTTTAAAGCACATCAAACTAAAAAGTGGAAAATAATTCTAAATATAATAGCTTAAGCTGAAAATAATAATGAACGAAAATGTCTAGTATTATTGTGGGAAAAAAAAGTGGGTTGCTCGATATACGATAAATATGGCACAAAGCGCCCCACGCTTTTTTTCACAATAATACTAGTATTTTTCGTTCATTATTATTTTCAGCTTAAGCTATTATATCTAGAATTATTTTTCACTTTTTAATTTGATGTGCTTTAAAAGCGTGTTTTTTTTTTTAGTTTTGTTAAGCTATTTTTTTTCACTTTTTAGTTTGATTAATTGTTAAAAATAATTTTTTTAAGTTATCGGTATTAATATTGTAAATCTCCGACAGAAGGTGCACGAATGTAAAATTCTTCTCGAACAGCATAATAAAATTTGAGTTGTTAAATTCTAAAGTAATACTGATGCAGGTAGTATAGTAAATCTTCAACAGAGGGCGGACAGTTGTAAAAAATGCTTCGAACTGAAGAGAAAATTTGCGGTGATAATTTCTAAAAACAATCCAGTTCTGTCGTTTTTACATCGAGTTGAATTAAAAATATTAATTCAACTGGAATACTTTTTTAAGTGGATGAGTTTGTTCTAAGTAAATTATTTTACTTAACATGTATGTCCAACATTTTAATTATAATTTTCAGATTGTTGAAAATATTTAGGTAACTGAATACTTCGTCAGTACAAAATTACGCTAACACACACATAATATTTAGCACAGCTTTTCAACAGAAATTCTGTAATTTCTTAACGCCATTTTTTGCTGCACGTTGCAAAGGAGTAACAAATTTTGAATGATTGTCCATAGGAGGATTGACGAAACCCCAGTCGAAGTACAGTTCAGTTTACGTCACCAATTCCAAAAATTGCTTAAAAAAATTAATTTTGCAGCCATGGATGGGATTTGAACCCACGCCTAAGAAGTCTGTCGTTTCGTGTCGACTAAGACTTGCGCCTTATTCCGCTCGACCAACGAACTAACTGAGCGCTATGGAATGCACTGTGTAATAAGCCTCTTGCTCTCACGTAGAAGATACCTGAGGAAATTATTTAATTCTGACGATCCTGATCAGGATAATAAGATAAACTTATCAAATTATTGTAGTGTCATCGGTTCTTGATAAGTGTACAAAGTTTCAATTAAATCTGTCCTTTTAAAGTGGGTCAAAATCGAGTCCAAAGTAGTCGGTTGCAAACAAGCTCACAAACAAACATACAGGTGAAGATAATAAAAGCTGTGTAAAAAAAAAGAAAATACAGACAAACAACAACAGTCTAGATATTACAGCGACAAACAGACTCCAACGAGGATACAAAGAACAGCTATTCTGGACAACAGAACGACGATGACGCAGACGAACCTTCCTAAGGGCCGGTTTCACCAAGCAGGTTTAATTTTGTTACAAAACGAGATTTACAAAACTAGATGAAGAATAATCGTAAGTTTAATTCCGACTTGTGTTTCACCATCGTTACATAAGTTTAAATTAATCGAGATTTCTAAAACTCGATTTATAAATGCCTTCCACATAAAAACACCCATTACCTAGTAATATACCCTAATATCTGCCGGAGATACCCGAATATGGATTTTTTTCCCCTTCTTGTAGATGCAGCTTTTGGCCGAGCGTAATTTATGGTGGCCGCATGAACCTAAAAAAAACTTGTTTTTATTTTTTTGAAAAATTAGTAATACCATGTAAATTGTCATATCGCATATAAACATGATTGGCAATGGTGCAGTTTCAGCTAATTAAAGAAAAGCGACAAAGAAGACGAAATCTTTCGCCACATGAGAAGACAGTTTTGTTAGATCAGGTAACGGAACACTTCTCTGTGATTGATAATCGTCGTACAGATGCTGTCACACAAAGCAGAAGGCGAAAGAATGGGAGATTATTGCGGCCGAATTCAATTCGATTTGCAATCAATACCACCGAATGCCAGACCAGCTGAAATCGTCGTGGGAGAAACTGACGAGAAAGATACATGCCGACAACCGAATTGAAACGTTATGCACAGGTAAGGTATTTTATGGCATTCATGCTGATTGTTTTGGTTGCAGTGGCCTTTTTTTTCTCCATCCGAATCTTCTTCTTCTTCAAATATAACACTGTAAGCTGCTCGAGCCATTTGTTTACATACGTTAAGCGAGATTAGCTGCGCAAACTGGAAGAACTTGGCCAGTTAATATAAAATCTCGCTTTACTCTGGAAAATCGAGATTACGCATGTGGTGAAACGCACAATCGACTAAACGAGTTTATATTGAAACTAATCGAGATTAATTTGCTTAAACTACGTTGGTGAAACCGGCCCTAAGACAAGACAGTTGCGACGTTTCGGAAACTGAGATATGTTCCTGCCATCAGGCACAAACAGTCTGATAGCGATACAGGGGAGAAGAAATGCATTGACCCCCTCTCCTGGCGCGGCCAATGACAGACGAGCACTCACCTGATTGGTCGCGTCCCTGGAACTACCTGAAGAAATTTCGACTCCTCGATTTAGGTTGGAGACTCACATGCACAAAAACAGATATTCTGTAACCGATTGCGATGACACCTGGACATGAATCTAAGCCCAAGACTGTGCTTGGCGCATTACAAGTAACTGATTCCACTTGGCTAAATCAAGCAGAACATAATCAACTTACAGATGAATTTGCAAGATGCAGATCTTTAAAATATAACTTCTGGCTGGACTGTGTATACGACAAACCATTTCCGTTCGAGGACAAAGTGAAGAAGTGCGCATTTAAAACAGTGAATACTCCCATTCACAATTCTGACGATGTGAAGCAGTCTGTTAAACACAATATCGAGAAAGTCTGTCAGGAAGAAAAAGACTATGTAGGTAAATGATCTGGCGGATCTAAACCATTAAGAGCTGAGAATCAGTCAGTTCAAGCCAATGCAGAACTAAATGATTATTAGATTGCTAACTTTCAAAAGAGTTCATGTAGTAGAGTAGAAATTATGTAATAAATCTTTATATGTAACAATCTTAAGAAATTTTCGAACCTGTAATTTATTTTAGTAATTTTGATTAAATTATTTTTTTTGTGTTGATTATGTAATAGTTCGAATCAATCATTATTCAACAAATGATTTTTTTTATGAATTTTTAAATTTTTCGCGAATCTCTAGATTAATAAATACAGATTTCCAAGGTGTCGAACAAGACGGCCGAAAAAATGGCGGAAGCCCCGAAAATAAATAATTACTGCACTCTAGCTGGTAAAAATTAAACTAACGTGGCGGTAGTGCATTCTAGCAGACGAAAACAAAATGGCGGACATGACATACTGGCTGATGCAATACATACATTAGCATTCGTAGTGGGAAGTAAGTCTGTCGGTGATCTTCGTGGAGTAAAGATCAGTCGCCATTTTTTTTTGCTCTCACCGGGTTCGAACCATAGACTCTATGATGTAAGTGCTTTTTACATTTAAAAAAAATTTTTTTTTCCGAATTTTTAAAATAATTACTGATTTTAAAGAAGTTGGACGATTTTAGAAATTTCGAAATATTTTAAATCAAATTTTTATTAATTAAATATTTCAATTAATTAAAAAAAAGTTTCCCTATCTCCTAGCATAAAGATCTACACATATCTTAGAAAAACACAATGAATATGGTTTAATCATAAACTTCTTTGTAAATATTTATTTTAGTAGTAGTTTTATTCTTGACTAGGATATATTTGGTACTAGCTGACCCGAAAGACGTCCTGTCATTCAATTCAAACTGGAATACTATACTAAAAATACTTATTTCTACTGTTGTATGTTTTGATATTGTATATGTTTGTACTTTTTTATTATCTCTATAACATATTGTTTATTGTAATGCTTGTTGATACACAACATTGTTAGTTTTCTTTCCTGGCGCGTAAATACAGGGTGTTCACAAATGATTGGAGCGATTTCATGAGGTTGCTGTGGGTGCATTTATCAACATATCGGGATGAAACTTGGCAGTCATGTGCACAAACTCAACAAATTTTTTTGTGACTTTACAAGTGTTCGATATGTTGACCCTTTGCGATCCTGCACACATCAACCCTAAAATCAAGATCTTCCCAAACATTATGAAGCATGTCCGTGTCAATGCGATCAAAATTCATGCGATACACGTGAGTGTGGTATGTCCACGCATGCCGCTATAACTCCGCGACCCACCCCGTCAGACCCACGGGGGTTCGTTGTATGGTATGGTAGCCCTCCAAATCCCATCAATGAATAAATGCTTCGGTTTGGAACTGCAAGGGGCTGGGTTCGGAGATATAGGGGTGTCGAAAGAGGGCATCGCACCAATGGACTTCTTATTGGAAGTCAGCGAAGCAGCTGGGAATCGAGTGCCGAGATTAGCCAGAATGTTCTAGAAAGTTTGAGAATGTTTCGAAATGTTGCAGAATCTTCCAGGAGGTTCGACAGTGTTGTAGAAAGTTATAGAATCATCCAACAGTTTCGATGAAGTTCTATGATGTTTCACAAAATTATTTAGTGTTCCATAATGTTCCACAATATTTTTTTAATGTTCCCTAATGTCAAATAATGTTCCACAATATTATTTAATGTTCCATAATGTCAAATAATGTTCCACAATATTATTTAATGTTCCGTAATGTCAAATAATGTTCCACAATATTATTTAATGCTCCAGAATGTAAAATAATGTTCCAGCATGTTCGATAATGTTTTGTAACGTCCCGGGAGGTTGTGGACCTTCGAAGGGACTACCGGTCCCGGTCTGACAGGAGCTAGTGAATGGATGAAGGAAACACGGGCGGGATCGCATGGGCTGGCTTGTTGCAGGCCTGCGGAAGGTGTACCCCTACTACTTCACCTTCACGACCTTCACGAAGGGCCGCTGGGTCGGCGAGAAGATCCTGGACGTGTTCGCCCGAGAGTTCCGGGCGCACCCGGCGGAGGAGTATGTGAGTGTGCTCGTTCGCGCGCGCCTGACGTCACGCGTCGCCCTCGGCAGAGCCTGCGCCGAGAGGACCAGAGACCTCGCTCACAGAGCCCTTGTCACGGCACTCATTTCACTCACTTCACACGGCTAGAAATCACAGCAAGTTTACGGACTTTTGAAACGAGGAATTTAACTCAAATAAATTAAGAGTTCTTCTTAAAGTTCAAAATAACTGAATCCTTGTAGAAAATACGCCGTATTTCGACTTCCAAGTTGTATTTTTGATTTAAAAAAATCTAAATACACATTTCGACAAAATAAAAAGTATTTTTACTGTAGACTCAAAACCACTTTATGAATGGTTTGTTAATACACCGAGCATTTTCTTTTGGATTCATGTTCAAGGTAAGTGAAATCAGTGACCGTAAATTTTCGAAGACAGCCGTAAATTGACGTAGATCCCAGAATAATTTGTAACCGCGTTCTACGTGAACTGAAGTTGAAATTTTTTTTTAACAATGCGCTTACTATACTCACATCACTCATTTTATCCTCTCATGGCACTGTATTCTTTCACTTCACACCATTAACTCACTCAAAACACTTTATAGTTGTATTTACGTAAATCAAACTCGGGTGTGGCCTTTTGAAGGAATTCAGAATTTTATTTATTTTTGTTAAATTATTCATCGAATAAGAAATGTTTTGCTAAAGGGAAATTTTATTTAATTTTGAGTCGTTTTTGGCTTAAAAAATAAATAAATTTTGGAAGTCAGAAGGGTCATTGCAATCCAGTATACCAGCTCCTCGTCTTGAACATTGCTCTGGGAGATACATATAACCATACCACTTTAATAGTCTGTTGATTTGACTTCATGGTGCTTTCCTTAATCAATTCTTAGACATTTTTCAGTCCGGACAGGTCTGAATGTGACAGAACAATTAATTTGCTAATTTTTTTATTGGCTTTGTTTTTATTAGGGCATGTAAAGGAACTGTTACACATTGCAGAAGTCACAAAAATTCACTATAGTTTGATGTTTATAGTATTTTCCTGGTAATATGAATATTTTGAAATCTACTTTCTGGCATTTCATATTTTAACGCCGACTTGACAGGCAGAATACACATAACAAGGTTTACTTTATATGTATATTGTCCCTTAATAAATTTACGAAACGTGAACTTTAATCATTCGTATGAATTGCATGAATTTATACATAATATCTTCAGTAAAACATATTCTTCAGGATTCAAGTGAAGAAAATTATAAATATTGTTTAGAAAATAATCTAAAAAAACCTTGATTTGTGAAAATGATGTCAGTCGAGAAGATAATTAATACGTTCTATTTTGGAAGATAATATGTTCTGTTAAATAAAATTTGTGAATGTGCAGCAAATCTCAAAATACCATTTTAATGACACATTTTGTGTTTCGTGATCATTAGTCTTATTTTTGCCACTTGAGTTCATAAATTGCTCGAAAAATGTCTGAAAATTTACGAACGTAGAGCTCAGGTATTTTCTACATCATCAAAATGTGATGCTTTGCTTTTCAGGAGAGGTGTATAAAAGCTGGAACTCTGACAGTCAACTATGAGAAAGTGGATGTTGACTATCGACTTAAGCATAATGACTTGCTGGCCAATGTCGTACACAGGTAAATTATAACTTTAACCCTAATTTTGCTTACTTATATTTTGGAACTTTAAATAGGATTTTAATTCTTCTTGTAATATCTGGGAAGTTTATGGAAACATATTTTTGTATTTTATTTTTGAATAGTTGGTTTTTCAGTCTCTTAAATAGTTATTACTCAGAGTAAAATATGTCTAAATTTAAAGCAGTGGTTAATGTAATGAGTATGTGTAATAAACATGACCTGAGATGCACTCATGCTGTTTGAATCAGCATTTAGTTCCAATGAACTAGCCAGCATATCATGGGTAACTAGAAAAATAAGTGTGACAGTTATGAAATACAGGAACGAAGCATTGAGGAAAATGGGAGCATCTCCAGAAAATTGGATTGTCTCACACCAAATATCTCTCTATCGCTGGATAGCTCTTGCGATTAAACTGGAGGGAAAATTGCTACCGGGAAGTTAGTGATCAGTTGACAGGATTAGTCTTGGGTAAACGTTGTATGCAGTTTTACCTGTGTTTGTAAAACCATTGTCTACTTCGCTTTCCATGTACAAGAAACATTTTTAAGTGTGCACTTCCCTATCTGCACATAATTGTGACATGGACAGTTCTTGTACATGTGCATGTGAAACGTTTTCTTGAAAGTGTATCTCGGGTTAGCTTCATTTTGATCTTTGTGTAGCATGGTAATTATTAGCTTAAATTTATCATTACTCCTCGGATTCACATGAATTAAGCATGAATGATTATTATTAGGCTTTTGTGAATAATAATATTGTAAATATGGTGGAGGGAATAATAATAGATTCGAGGTTTGGACGAAGGTTTTAAGCAGTTTATGCAGAAGTCATTATCCAATGTGTATCATCTACACTAAATTATTTGATACTCCGTATAAATTATCTTGTCATGTGACGTGTGGCCGTCCGTATGCTTATCAAAAAAAAGTCCTACTTCTGGAGATACCGACATATGATAAAAAAAAAAATTGTGGCGATGAGCATGAATTTTAGCATTCGTAACCAAGATAATTTCATAGTTACGAATTCTAAAATTCCCGCCTTGTTGCCAAGGACACATGCCTTTCAAAACCCTCGTCCGAATTTGTAGTTCTTGTACAATTGTTGCTTTGAATGATAAGATTTGTATTGATCCACCTTTATCTTTGGAGGCCGTGGTCATTAATGGGGATTAGGCATTTTGGATTTTTCAATTTTTTTTATTTCATATAATTCCAATTTTGTATGTTTCTTCCCAACTTTTGGCATGTTAAAGCATAACTATCATCTCCCAAATCTTCTATACCTTGTTGCCACTGCAGATTTGCTTACAGGCTCCAGTCTGTAAGCGCCGCGAGGAAATAACGTATTATTTCACACGGGCGACTACAACAACTACAGTGATAATCACACTGGTTCGCAAGTGTTGACTTTAACATGCAGCCAAAGCTAAGTCCATGTCATGTCGAGAAAAAGAAATCAATACGGAAGCTTTGTCGCAAGCGGTATCAAAATTTTGTGACACTTTAAACATGGCGAGGCCGAAATTCCCATTAACGCGTCGGCTCATGATGTGGCGAGGGTCGTGCTGGTTCGGCGACTCATATCTATGAGCACCGAGTGGGGAGTGAGGTGGTTCGGAGCCCACCGCGACCCTGGCGTCCCGCGGGAAGCCTTCTTTTCACAGACGAGAGAGCAAAAAACCCGAAGTTCCTCGAAGTTCATGCTTTTTTTTCCCCCGTATCTTTTATGTAGCTATCCCAACCAAATCAACCGTCCACAATGTTTTAAAGTATTTATAGTGTAGCTAACCTAACCTAATTGACCATTAGTATCAGTTTATCAACACTGCCATATTTATTTACAATGAACAAAAAAAAAACCGAAGATGCACGATCGGGCGTTTGGCTCTCTAGTCTGTGAAAATAAGGATTTCCGCGTCCCGCAGCCTCGTGACGACAGGGGAGGCCGCATCGTGCATGGAATCCGAACCACTTCACAGAATTGTGTGTGGTTGGTCTCGTCGGCTAGATATTTTCATTAACGGAGATCTGAATGTGCAGAAATAGTCCGTACAATTGCAATGGTTTTTCATGAAAATAAGGGCTTAAAATAAAATACATGAAAAAAAGGCGTGCCTGTCAAATTATTAAAATATTATTAGAAATCTTAAATCTTAGAACGATATATATCTATATTTTTCTTTAACAATTGTCTAATATAATGTTTAAATAAGGTAAAATTATTTTAAAATTGAAGTATATTTCATTTCTTAGATTTGGTTACTGTAGAGGCTTTTCATGTGTTTTTGTAATCATTTTACTGCCAGTTATTTTTAAAATAATTGTTTGTTCTTTCCAAGTCCTTATTTTATTTTAAAAAAACTTATGAAATTTTTTAATTATACACTGTATTGACTTTCTGTACATTTAAGTCTCAGTAATGAAAATATCTAGCCAACATAACCAACTTCCTCGAATTCTGACAAGTTGTTCATATTCTATTATCGTTCTTGTATTGTCATTCATGCACGATGCGTCCTTTCCTGTCCCCTTAAGACTCAGCCTCGCACCCCATATTGTTGTTGTTGTTGGTTTGTTTTAGTTTTCTTGTCATTACTACTATTTAAGAGCTATTTCTACAACTTCAACACGATACCTCCCTTTGCAGTTGTTGTTCCGTCACTGATATTTCCAACTTTTACCCGCCGAGTGTTAAACATAATGAGTGTAAAATGTCGCGCAAGTGATAATAGTTACGAACATTCGCGCGAACTTTTCAAATTCCGCCGACCTGGTCCAGTGGCTAGCGTGTCTGGCTGCCGTGCCGAGGGGCCCGGGTTCGAGTACCGGCCGTCAGACCTCCTCCCCTGGGGTCAGGACTGGGTGTTTGCGATGTCCCGCGGAAGGCAATGGCAATCCACCGCGGGACCATTCCTGCCTTGGCAAGCAAACGGCTGTCACGACCGTGTCGTCACCGAGTGAAAGCTTGAAACGACTCGTCGTGTTACACCTGATGAACATGTTGTTACGAGTGGGGAAAAACTGGTTCGTAAAGGATAGCCCAATTAATTTCATACAGTTATTTTGCTAATAATATTAATTTACATTACTAATTAAATCACCACACTTTAATGTCTGTTCACAAATCACTAAGTATCTGTCCAGTTCATACAGTTCGCACTCCTCACTGGAGCTGGGCTCAACAGTGGTTCGCCCCTTACCTCGCGCCTGTCCTCACACACAGTCTCGCGCCACTCAGTCGCACTCTCACGGTCCCGTCGCTCCGTGTTTGCGTCGCCCGCCATGGTTGGGTGGGGGGGGGGGGGGGGCTGTGTTTCTCTCACCCTCTTCGCTGGACTCGCGCTTCGCCCAACAAGCACTTTCGGAACTCATCGCGGAGGCCGGCGTCGCCGATTTTATACCACTTGGCCGTCTTTCTGGAATGGACTGGAGTGGTTGTGACGTGTGTCGCGTCAATCCCGGGCCAACCCGAATTCCCGAAGCATCCCGAATAAAGGTGCATATTCACGCCAGTCCACGCGGCGGCCTCTGAAAGTCCGCAGGATTCCCAGGCTGCCAAGGGATAGATGACAGCGCCGAGGAAGGAGGGAGTGGTGGTAGGGGGTGGCGAGGTTTGGCCGCTCTAATCCCCAAAGGTATGCGCGCGTGACGTCAGTGGCCGTGCGGGACCGCTGGAAGAATCGCTCAGGTACCCGGCCTTGCCTCCCAGTGCGCTACTAACAACATGTCGGAAATATTAGTAAAAGAACGAAAAACGCAAGGGGAGGCACGTGTTAAAATATTTTAGGATAAGCCTTTAAATAATAGTAATGAGGAGATAATTAAAAAAATTCAACATAACTTTTGAGACCGTGGCTTAAAACCGCAGCCTTGATCCACGTTCGCTGGAGTTTGTGAGATATGCAGCATTGAGTTCTATGTGTCTTGTTATATTTGTCGGTGTTTTATGTTTGTATTAGTTTCTGTTCTTGTTGTGAGGAAAAGGAACTTTATAATAATAAAAGTTTTCTGGTTTCCTGCCTGTCGCTCAAGTTTATTGCTTATGCTTCTGTACATATTGAGCCTTTAACATACATGGTTTTTTTTTTCTCGCTCTCTTATGTTTCTGTATTTTCGCTTCTTTAGCATGTTGGTAAAGTAAATACTACTGAATATTTTCTTATCACTAATTTTGTGGAATTTATTTAGAACCATTGATGACCAAATTGCATTTTTATTTTTTTCCAGTGATTACGAAAACACTAAACGTTAGTTATTTTCTTGTGCTGCTGCTTTTATGCAAAATAAATAAATTTAATAACTAAACTGAGCTATATAAAATGTTCTTTTGCTTAAAATTAAGTGTAGCCGTAGGAAAAAGGAACTTTTTTGGAGTCATCTGTACTTACATAATGTAATTTGTTGTGCATATGAACTATACAGTTAGCATTGCTATTTTAAGTATTTATTTGTTGTTAAATCATTTTCTTTAATTACAAATATTTTCTTTTATCAAAAAGTAGTTTGATGAGCATCGCTTTGCACAGTACACATTGTTGCTATTTGTTCACCATGTCATACACGACATTAATTGTGATTACCTCCACAAACAATACATTGTGCATGTGTCTACGCATACACACAATTCAAGCTCACCGTGCATGATCAAAGTTAACGAATACAAGTGAATGTAGTATGGAATTAATTGGAAGACGTGTGGTTTTGGTTTTGAATTCTTTTTTTATTATTATGTTAAGAGATAACGTCAACACAGGCGTGATTACTAACTAGCCGTGCCAGCTCCAAAAATTGTAAATGTTATCTCGCCTGTTGACTCAGCGGTTATAATTCCTGGCTAGTGAGCCAAAGGCACTCTTTTCGAATCCCGGGCGGGTATGTAGAGTTGCTCTTGTGAAAAATGTCCTTACCGAGACTAGATTTGCCTGTTGTGTTGTTTCTTCGTCCCTACACTGCGAAGACAATGACAGACCTCCTAGATCTATCACTGCGACTAGACAATGACAGATCTCCGCAGATCCATCACTGCGACTTTAACTGGGGGTCACCGTTCTTAGACACGAATCATCATTGTCATCGTAAATGTTCCTTTGAGTTAAATGTTAGAGTACCATGAAAATTTTATATTGAGGTTTATATACTTATTATCTTTATAAGGCTGTGTGCCGTGCTTTTCAATTAAAATATTAGTGTATTTTTTCACTATACACACTATATACATGTATTTTTTAGTGCCATACATTATCTTCTTGTTGTAGTTTGCTTTGATCATGGATGTACTGAAAAAACATGTTCACGTCCTAATTTCCTAGCATGTGAATGTGTGGTTCACTGAAGTAGTTTTAGACGGTATCTAACTATATTAGTCTCTCTTGAGTGACACAAAATTTTATGCATCCCTTCACACGTATGTCACTTAAATAATTAGATATATCTTGTGTGATTTCATTACTGCAATACATACTTACGACGCGCCGTTTATTTGTAGTCGTAATTAAAAATATGCTTAAATTTGCACCGTATTCGGGGACCAAAATAAAAAGCAACACATTTTTAATGTGTTTATGTTTAGTGAAGAACCTTCGAATACATTTAAAACTATATTTTTTTGTAAAAAAAAAATATGCAAATGACTATTCCCACGCGGTTAAAATCAAAACCCAACATTCAAAATGTAAAAAAAAAAATTTAAAATTATAAGTAGTATATAATAGGGCATACTGGATCAGGATGCAGGATGTGGTGCCGGTGCCGGTGTCCGCCATCTTGGATTTGTGACGTCACGGCGGCAAAAATTCCTCAAAATTCCTCAAAAATGACTCAAAATGACTCAAAATTTCCCGTTTTAAGAAAAAATTTCCCGTTTTCGAGGGAAAAATTCCCGTTTCGAGGGAAAATTTCCCGTTTTATTCCTTAAAAATCCCAACGGCTAGAAATGTCCTGATAGAGGCTTAAGCATCCTTAACTCAAGCCTCAGTTAAGCCTCTATCAGGATGTGACCTTGACCTTTGACCTTGACCCCGACGGCCATCTTGGATCCACCATCTTGGATGACGTCATTTCGTTTTCTCGAACATTCCGGCATTGTGTTATCCGCCATTTTGAATTATGACGTCATCGTTGCAATTTCCGTTACGGCCGCCATCTTTAAATTTATTATCCGATTTTAATGAAAAAAATATTTTAAAATTATAAAAAAATTAAATAAAAAAATTTTTAATAACATATTTAAAAAACAAACATTTACAACACGGAGCTCGGAGTCCTCGGTTCGAACCCGACGAGTGCAAAAAAAAATAAAAATGGCGACCGATCCTTCCCTCGTGGTGGACGCAGGCATACTGACTCCCTCCACTTTTTTTCAAAGCATATATATCGTCAGGTAGTATGACGTCATGTCCGCCATCTTGCCCTCGTCTGCTGGAAGCCATCATCAGTGTATCGTCGGCGAGAGTGCGCTGACGCCATGTTAGTTTAATTCTTATCCGCTAGAGTGCAGTAATCATTTATTATTGCTGTGACACCCGCCATCTTGTCATTTGGCCGCCATCTTGAAAATCCGTAATTATTTAGCTAGAAATTCGGGAAAAATTCCAAAATTCATTAAATAAATTTGTAATCTATATACTGATTGATTAGGTCGACTAAGGTCCTTGGTACGATCTAGGACGATGCAAAAAAATTAAATATAACATCAATTTAACATAATAGTAACAGGTTCGAGAAATAAAACACCACAAAGTCGTTTACAAACATAATATTTATTACACAATTTCTATCCTACTACAGAATCACTTGCGAAAGCCAGCAAACTTATAAACATTTAGCTTTGCATAGACGTGCAACGACTACTTCTTAGCTCCAATCGGTTTATACTAGACAGAGTCCAGCCAGAACCTTTACAGACATAGTCAACCTCTTCTTGACAGAGTTTCTGGATACCGTTTTTAACAGTTTGCTTCACATCGTTAGAACTGTAAATTACTGCAGCCGATGTCTTGAATGCACACTTCTTCACTTTGTCATCGAACGGATATGGCTTTCCATATATACAGTCCAACCACAAGTTATATTTCAAAGGTCCGTTTGTTGCTACATCATCAGTAAGCTGATTGATTATGTCCTCTCTGATATCATCAAGAAAATTACAAATGTCTTTCGACTCACCTAACGTATTTAAATAATAGTAGTCCTTCATTGTTCCACAAAATGCAGACTGCGCTAAGTAGAAGCCATTATCGTTCACTTGTAATGCACCGAACACAGTCTTAGGTTTATTTTCCTGTTCAGACGTCATACCAATCGGTTGCTGCACATCGGTTTTCTTGCTTGTACGCTCACGAGCCTTCAACCTAAACCGAGGTGTCGAAATTTCTGCAGGTAGTTCAGCAGTAGGCACACGGACTTCACCTTTACAGTTTTTCGCATGCCATCGCAAATTATCAATTCGAGTAAACCATTCATGACACTCATCACACCGAAACTTCATGCGAGATGGATTCTTCGTGCATTTGCTCCGCTCATGTCTTCGTGCATCATGAGCAAATGCGAACGACGTATCACAGTAGCTGCAAGGATACCGTGCTGATGAAGACGAACCTTTCAGACCCGATCCAGATACTGACGTTGCCGCAGTTGCACCATCTCCAGGCATACTCTTATGAACATCAATGCATCGTTGTTGCGCTGAAACCTTTACTTTCTACCGAACAGAAGGACCTTTGCATGCCTTCATGTGCGTTTTCATATTATCTTTTCTGGCAAACTGCTTATGACATTTCTCACAATCAAACATTTTACGATATAGGTTCTTGGCACATTCTCTATTCTCATGTCGTCGAGCATTGCTGTTGTTTGAGAAAATCTTGTCGCAGTAACAGCACCGATGTTCGTTAGTTGTTGTCGATTCGGCTTCCATTGAAGTCTCCATTGATGACGAACCAGCGTTCGTCGAGTTTCCCTGTGCAGCCAGCACTAGTAGCATTAAAGTCTCTTCTGCTGGAGGTACCACGTCTGTTGAAGTCTCCTCCAGTGTTGACATCGACGTTGCCAACGGAATCTGCTCCACCATCGTCGACGCTGACGTCATGGTTCCCGCAGTCGATGGTACAACCTCCATCGAGTTCGTCGTTAAAGTCGGTAAAGATGCCATCGAGTTCGCAAGAACAGGTAATTACGTGATTAATGCACCAGATGAAACAAACTAGGTGATCCTTACACCGACGACGTCAGTAACAAACTGAGCGTCCTGTTGTCTAGGACTCGCTTATATACATGCACCGTATGGAATAATACGCTAGTCAAATCAAGAACCATTTACAATAATACTAGAGTCAAAACAACATTAAAAATAGAAGAACCATCAACGAAAATACAGCACATTTGGAAGCACCGGCAACGAAAAGGCAGCACATTTGGAAGCACCGACAACGAAACGGCAGCACATTTGGAAGCACCGACAACGAAAAGGCAGCACATTTGGAAGCATCGACAACGAAAAGGCAGCACATTTGGAAGCACCGACAACGATAAGACAGCACATTTGGAAGCACCGACAACGAAAAGGCAGCACATTTTGGACGCACCGACAACGAAAAGGCAGCACATTTGGAAGCACCGACAACGAAAAGGCAGCACATTTGGAAGCACCGACTACGAAAAGGCAGCACATTTGGAAGCACCGACAACGAAAAGGCAGCACATTTGGAAGCACCGACAACGAAAAGGCAGCACATTTGGCAGCACCGACTACGAAAAGGCAGCACATGTGGAAGCACCGACAACGAAACGGCAGCACATTTGGAAGCACCGACAACGAAAAGGCAGCACATTTGGAAGCACCGACAACGAAACGGCAGCACATTTGGAAGCACCGACAACGAAAAGGCAGCACATTTGGAAGCACCGACAACGAAAAGGCAGCACATTTGGAAGCACCGACAACGAAAAGGCAGCACATTTTGGACGCACCGACAACGAAAAGGCAGCACATTTGGAAGCACCGACAACGAAAAGGCAGCACATTTTGGACGCACCGACAACGAAAAGGCAGCACATTTGGAAGCACCGACAACGAAAAGGCAGCACATTTGGAAGCACCGACTACGAAAAGGCAGCACATTTGGAAGCACCGACAACGAAAAGGCAGCACATTTGGAAGCACCGACAACGAAAAGGCAGCACATTTGGCAGCACCGACTACGAAAAGGCAGCACATTTGGCAGCACCGACTACGAAAAGGCAGCACATTTGGCAGCACCAACTACGAAAAGGCAGCACATTTGGCAGCACCGACAACGAAAAGGCAGCACATTTGGAAGCACCGACAACGAAAAGGCAGCACATTTGGAAGCACCGACAACGAAAAGGCAGCACATTTGGAAGCACCGACAACGAAAAGGCAGCACATTTGGAAGCACCATCATCGAAAAGGCAGCACATTTGGAAGCTCCATCAACAAAAAAAGGCTAAAAGGAAGTACAAGTTACGAGATCTAAGTCTTAGTTAGAAATCAGAATACAAAAATAAAAACATTAAATTCTTATAATTTAAATTATTTATTTTATTGCTTTACATTATACAAATGCAAGTAAAAAAATCCATTATTGTATGTAGCCAGCATTCCTCAGTTCCTTAAGTATGAAGGATATTTCTTTGATGCACGAATAGTTTCCTGCACAAAGCGAACCATGTAGAAGTCTTAGCCGGTCAACCAATATGTTTGGATCTTTCCATGAAGTATAATCATTCTCTTCTACCACCATCTTCCTTGCACCTTTATAATAAATATTATGATCTCTGATGTCTTCCGTTTTACCACCAACCTCAGGGTAACTTTCATGTTTGAGATGGTGATCATCACAAGCTTGATCAGATTTATTTAATGTATCACGTCGTTTCCATCGTTTCGGTCTCAGGACACCGCCACATTCTTCGATCTTGGCAGCTTTAGGTGCTTCATCATAGTCTATGTCTTTGTCAACAGCCTCAGAGTCACTGTAACAATCACCGTAGAAGGAATCGTCTTCACCCAATTTACCGTAATAATTCGATGTTGATGATGTTGAAGTGTCTTCATCGTCTTCATGCTTCCTTTTTAGGAGTCCATCAATTTTACAAAGTAGGAAAGATATACTTGAATTCGGCTGGAATATATTCTCACTTTTCACGTTAAGGATTCTTCCATTGTCTTTATTCTTCCGTAAATCATCAACCTTCTTCAATTAAAGTTCTTTGTCGGGATCGGAAGAGCCAAGAAAATTATTGTCGTAATGCAGATCACTCTTCCTTAGGCTAGTAGATTCATCGTTGTCCTCTAGCTTGTACGCAGGCTTGGCGCTACAAGTTCTGCCATGTCTTTTTAGGCTCTCTCTCCGCGTAAACGACTTGCTACATCGAACACAACTTATCATATTGCACAGTGGATTTTTAACACAGTCATTCTTCTCGTGTTGTCTTTTATTCTTTCTCAAGATAAACTCTTTACTGCAAAACTTACACCTATGTTCTTTCGATACAGCGTCAGATCCCAAATCGGAATTCATATTAGTTACTGAGACTAATGCCAGATACCAATTGAGTGTTTTAAATTAGATTCAATACTTAAATAGAAATTTTTTCATATTTCATCAGCGAGAATTAATATATCTCATGCAAAAGTACTTTATGCATGTAGTTCTGCTTTTCAACAACAGATGACGCCACATGTTGCTTGCAGGTAAATATTATTTAGTTCTTTTATGCGGGATGCGGGATGCTCACTAACGATCGCAAAAGAAGGATGGCTTCGCTAGACTCCAAGGAAAAGGAAGTTCGTCTTGCATGTTGGTGCTCCACAGATGTCTCATGGCGTAATATTAATTTGACTGAGTAATGATAGTTGTTAATTCCACCTGATAAAAATATTGCAAGTTTTGATTTAGTAGCAGAAATTATCGAATTAAATGTAACTCCAAATAAAATGACATGTCTCATTAGACCAAAAAAAATCCATGCAGAGAGCGGTTTCTCAGAATAGTCAGAAACACTTGAAGAAACCACAGGAATGATTGCAAGAACACGGGAAAAACCATCAAAATATTGTCAAGAATAATCAGGAGCACACTGAGAAAACCACCATTATATTAACAATAATAATCGGAAGCACACGGAGAAAACCATCATAATATTGACCAGATTAATCGGAAGCACACAGAGAAAACCACCACATGTTTTCTTTGATATCATAAAATTACAAGAAAAAATATTTAAAAATAAAAATAAATTAATAAAAAAATAAAAAAAATTAATAAACAGTTTATTTTAGCTTGTAAACTTATCATTGTTGAGCAAAGATAGAGTTCTTGTACAAGCCAGAAATTTATGCATTTTTTTTATTTTTTTATTAATTTATTTTTATTTTTAAATATTTTTTCTTGTAATTTTATGATATCAAAGAAAACATGTGGTGTTTTTCTCTGTGTGCTTCCGATTAATCTGGTCAATATTATGATGGTTTTCTCCGTGTGCTTCCGATTATTATTGTTAATATAATGGTGGTTTTCTCAGTGTGCTCCTGATTATTCTTGACAATATTTTGATGGTTTTTCCCGTGTTCTTGCAATCATTCCTGTGGTTTCTTCAAGTGTTTCTGACTATTCTGAGAAACCGCTCTCTGCATGGATTTTTTTTGGTCTAATGAGACATGTCATTTTATTTGGAGTTACATTTAATTCGATAATTTCTGCTACTAAATC
The DNA here is from genome assembly GCF_032445375.1 of Bacillus rossius redtenbacheri. Lineage (NCBI taxonomy): Eukaryota > Metazoa > Arthropoda > Insecta > Phasmatodea > Bacillidae > Bacillus > Bacillus rossius. The sequence continues at coordinate 31,052,059 of NC_086338.1, read as the reverse complement.
AAAACTTGCAATATTTTTATCAGGTGGAATTAACAAATATCATTACTCAGTCAAATTAATATTACGCCATGAGACATCTGTGGAGCACCAACATGCAAGACGAACTTCCTTTTCCTTGGAGTCTAGCGAAGCCATCCTTCTTTTGCGATCGTTAGTGAGCATCCCGCATCCCGCATAAAAGAACTAAATATTATTTACCTGCAAGCAACATGTGACGACATATGTTGTTGAAAAGCAGAACTACATGCATAAAGTACTTTTGCATGAGATATATTAATTCTCGCTGATGAAATATGAAAAAATTTCTATTTAAGTATTGAATCTAATTTAAAACACTCAATTGGTATCTGGCATTAGTCTCAGTAACTAATATGAATTCCGATTTGGGATCTGACGCTGTATCGAAAGAACATAGGTGTAAGTTTTGCAGTAAAGAGTTTATCTTGAGAAAGAATAAAAGACAACACGAGAAGAATGACTGTGTTAAAAATCCACTGTGCAATATGATAAGTTGTGTTCGATGTAGCAAGTCGTTTACGCGGAGAGAGAGCCTAAAAAGACATGGCAGAACTTGTAGCGCCAAGCCTGCGTACAAGCTAGAGGACAACGATGAATCTACTAGCCTAAGGAAGAGTGATCTGCATTACGACAATAATTTTCTTGGCTCTTCCGATCCCGACAAAGAACTTTAATTGAAGAAGGTTGATGATTTACGGAAGAATAAAGACAATGGAAGAATCCTTAACGTGAAAAGTGAGAATATATTCCAGCCGAATTCAAGTATATCTTTCCTACTTTGTAAAATTGATGGACTCCTAAAAAGGAAGCATGAAGACGATGAAGACACTTCAACATCATCAACATCGAATTATTACGGTAAATTGGGTGAAGACGATTCCTTCTACGGTGATTGTTACAGTGACTCTGAGGCTGTTGACAAAGACATAGACTATGATGAAGCACCTAAAGCTGCCAAGATCGAAGAATGTGGCGGTGTCCTGAGACCGAAACGATGGAAACGACGTGATACATTAAATAAATCTGATCAAGCTTGTGATGATCACCATCTCAAACATGAAAGTTACCCTGAGGTTGGTGGTAAAACGGAAGACATCAGAGATCATAATATTTATTATAAAGGTGCAAGGAAGATGGTGGTAGAAGAGAATGATTATACTTCATGGAAAGATCCAAACATATTGGTTGACCGACTAAGACTTCTACATGGTTCGCTTTGTGCAGGAAACTATTCGTGCATCAAAGAAATATCCTTCATACTCAAGGAACTGAGGAATGCTGGCTACATACAATAATGGCTTTTTTTACTTGCATTTGTATAATGTAAATCAATAAATTAAATAATTTAAATTATAAGAATTTAATGTTTTTATTTTTGTATTCTGATTTCTAACTAAGACTTAGATCTCGTAACTTGTGCTTCCTTTTAGCCTTTTTTTGTTGATGGAGCTTCCAAATGTGCTGCCTTTTCGATGATGGTGCTTCCAAATGTGCTGCCTTTTCGTTGTCGGTGCTTCCAAATGTGCTGCCTTTTCGTTGTCGGTGCTTCCAAATGTGCTGCCTTTTCGTTGTCGGTGCTTCCAAATGTGCTGACTTTTCGTTGTCGGTGCTTCCAAATGTACTGCCTTTTCGTTGTCGGTGCGTCCAAAATGTGCTGCCTTTTCGTTGTCGGTGCTTCCAAATGTGCTGCCTTTTCGTTGTCGGTGCGTCCAAAATGTGCTGCCTTTTCGTTGTCGGTGCTTCCAAATGTGCTGCCTTTTCGTTGTCGGTGCTTCCAAATGTGCTGCCTTTTCGTAGTCGGTGCTTCCAAATGTGCTGCCTTTTCGTTGTCGGTGCTTCCAAATGTGCTGCCTTTTCGTTGTCGGTGCTTCCAAATGTGCTGCCGTTTCGTTGTCGGTGCTTCCAAATGTGCTGCCTTTTCGTTGTCGGTGCTTCCAAATGTGCTGCCGTTTCGTTGTCGGTGCTTCCAAATGTGCTGCCTTTTCGTAGTCGGTGCTGCCAAATGTGCTGCCTTTTCGTTGTCGGTGCTTCCAAATGTGCTGCCTTTTCGTTGTCGGTGCTTCCAAATGTGCTGCCTTTTCGTTGTCGGTGCTTCCAAATGTGCTGCCTTTTCGTTGTCGGTGCTTCCAAATGTGCTGCCGTTTCGTTGTCGGTGCTTCCAAATGTGCTGCCTTTTCGTTGTCGGTGCTTCCAAATGTGCTGCCGTTTCGTTGTCGGTGCTTCCAAATGTGCTGCCTTTTCGTAGTCGGTGCTGCCAAATGTGCTGCCTTTTCGTTGTCGGTGCTTCCAAATGTGCTGCCTTTTCGTAGTCGGTGCTGCCAAATGTGCTGCCTTTTCGTTGTCGGTGCTTCCAAATGTGCTGCCTTTTCGTTGTCGGTGCTTCCAAATGTGCTGCCTTTTCGTAGTCGGTGCTTCCAAATGTGCTGCCTTTTCGTTGTCGGTGCTTCCAAATGTGCTGCCTTTTCGTTGTCGGTGCGTCCAAAATGTGCTGCCTTTTCGTTGTCGGTGCTTCCAAATGTGCTGTCTTATCGTTGTCGGTGCTTCCAAATGTGCTGCCTTTTCGTTGTTGGTGCTTCCAAATGTGCTGCCTTTTCGTTGTCGGTGCTTCCAAATGTGCTGCCTTTTCGTTGTCGGTGCTTCCAAATGTGCTGCCTTTTCGTAGTCGGTGCTTCCAAATGTGCTGCCTTTTCGTTGTCGGTGCTTCCAAATGTGCTGCCTTTTCGTTGTCGGTGCGTCCAAAATGTGCTGCCTTTTCGTTGTCGGTGCTTCCAAATGTGCTGTCTTATCGTTGTCGGTGCGTCCAAAATGTGCTGCCTTTTCGTTGTCGGTGCTTCCAAATGTGCTGCCTTTTCGTTGTCGGTGCTTCCAAATGTGCTGCCGTTTCGTTGTCGGTGCTTCCAAATGTGCTGCCTTTTCGTTGCCGGTGCTTTCAAATGTGCTGTATTTTCGTTGATGGTTCTTCTATTTTTAATGTTGTTTTGACTCTAGTATTATTGTAAATGTTTCTTGATTTGACTAGCGTATTATTCCATACGGTGCATGTATATAAGCGAGTCCTAGACAACAGGACGCTCAGTTTGTTACTGACGTCGTCGGTGTAAGGATCACCTAGTTTGTTTCATCTGGTGCATTAATCACGTAATTACCTGTTCTTGCGAACTCGATGGCATCTTTACCGACTTTAACGACGAACTCGATGGAGGTTGTACCATCGACTGCGGGAACCATGACGTCAGCGTCGACGATGGTGGAGCAGATTCCGTTGGCAACGTCGATGTCAACACTGGAGGAGACTTCAACAGACGTGGTACCTCCAGCAGAAGAGACTTTAATGCTACTAGTGCTGGCTGCACAGGGAAACTCGACGAACGCTGGTTCGTCATCAATGGAGACTTCAATGGATGCCGAATCGACAACAACTAACGAACATCGGTGCTGTTACTGCGACAAGATTTTCTCAAACAACAGCAATGCTCGACGACATGAGAATAGAGAATGTGCCAAGAACCTATATCGTAAAATGTTTGATTGTGGAGAATATCATAAGCAGTTTGCCAGAAAAGATAATATGAAAACGCACATGAAGGCATGCAAAGGTCCTTCTGTTCGGTAGAAAGTAAAGGTTTCAGCGCAACAACGATGCATTGATGTTCATAAGAGTATGCCTGGAGATGGTGCAACTGCGGCAACGTCAGTATCTGGATCGGGTCTGAAAGGTTCGTCTTCATCAGCACGGTATCCTTGCAGCTACTGTGATACGTCGTTCGCATTTGCTCATGATGCACGAAGACATGAGCGGAGAAAATGCACGAAGAATCCATCTCGCATGAAGTTTCGGTGTGATGAGTGTCATGAATGGTTTACTCGAATTGATAATTTGCGATGGCATGCGAAAAACTGTAAAGGTGAAGTCCGTGTGCCTACTGCTGAACTACCTGCAGAAATTTCGACTCCTCGGTTTAGGTTGAAGGCTCGTGAGCGTACAAGCAAGAAAACTGATGTGCAGCAACCGATTGGTATGACGTCTGAACAGGAAAATAAACCTTAGACTGTGTTCGGCGCATTACAAGTGAACGATAATGGCTTCTACTTAGCGCAGTCTGCATTTTGTGGAACATTGAAGGACTACTATTATTTAAATACGTTAGGTGAGTGGAAAGACATTTGTAATTTTCTTGATGATATCAGAGAGGACATAATCAATCAGCTTACTGATGATGTAGCAACAAACGGACCTTTGAAATATAACTTGTGGTTGGACTGTATATATGGAAAGCCATATCCGTTCGATGACAAAGTGAAGAAGTGTGCATTCAAGACATCGGCTGCAGTAATTTACAGTTCTAACGATGTGAAGCAAACTGTTAAAAACGGTATCCAGAAACTCTGTCAAGAAGAGGTTGACTATGTCTGTAAAGGTTCTGGCTGGACTCTGTCTAGTATAAACCGATTGGAGCTAAGAAGTAGTCGTTGCACGTCTATGCAAAGCTAAATGTTTATAAGTTTGCTGGCTTTCGCAAGTGATTCTGTAGTAGGATAGAAATTGTGTAATAAATATTATGTTTGTAAACGACTTTGTGGTGTTTTATTTCTCGAACCTGTTACTATTATGTTAAATTGATGTTATATTTAATTTTTTTGCATCGTCCTAGATCGTACCAAGGACCTTAGTCGACCTAATCAATCAGTATATAGATTACAAATTTATTTAATGAATTTTGGAATTTTTCCCGAATTTCTAGCTAAATAATTACGGATTTTCAAGATGGCGGCCAAATGACAAGATGGCGGGTGTCACAGCAATAATAAATGATTACTGCACTCTAGCGGATAAGAATTAAACTAACATGGCGTCAGCGCACTCTCGCCGACGATACACTGATGATGGCTTCCAGCAGACGAGGGCAAGATGGCGGACATGACGTCATACTACCTGACGATATATATGCTTTGAAAAAAAGTGGAGGGAGTCAGTATGCCTGCGTCCACCACGAGGGAAGGATCGGTCGCCATTTTTATTTTTTTTTGCACTCGTCGGGTTCGAACCGAGGACTCCGAGCTCCGTGTTGTAAATGTTTGTTTTTTAAATATGTTATTAAAATTTTTTTATTTAATTTTTTTATAATTTTAAAATATTTTTTTCATTAAAATCGGATAATAAATTTAAAGATGGCGGCCGTAACGGAAATTGCAACGATGACGTCATAATTCAAAATGGCGGATAACACAATGCCGGAATGTTCGAGAAAACGAAATGACGTCATCCAAGATGGTGGATCCAAGATGGCCGTCGGGGTCAAGGTCAAAGGTCAAGGTCACATCCTGATAGAGGCTTAACTGAGGCTTGAGTTAAGGATGCTTAAGCCTCTATCAGGACATTTCTAGCCGTTGGGATTTTTAAGGAATAAAACGGGAAATTTTCCCTCGAAACGGGAATTTTTCCCTCGAAAACGGGAAATTTTTTCTTAAAACGGGAAATTTTGAGTCATTTTTGAGGAATTTTGAGGAATTTTTGCCGCCGTGACGTCACAAATCCAAGATGGCGGACACCGGCACCGGCACCACATCCTGCATCCTGATCCAGTATGCCCTATTATATACTACTATTATATGTCAGTATTTACGTAAAACATGATCAGTTATGAAATTATATGAATATTTTGGTACAAATGAACTTTACTGAGGCTGGTTAATTTTGTCTCTGACTTTTTTTTTAGAATATTGTGGTTGTGACAGATTGTTATAGTATATACAGTGTATAAAATGTTTCTATAGTGAAACTTATTACAACTTTATTCTTGGAAATGCATATATTTTTTTCATTATCTGTATGGGACCTTAATGTGTGAATTAACTTACACTTAAGTCCTTTACCATTTTCATTCCCTGGAGCTTAATTGGTTTTGCATGCTATACTTAAAATACTAAATTCACAGTCTTGATTTGATTTTTTTGTAAATTGCATGTTTTGTTGAGCAAAGTAACAATATAAGCGTTCGTAAATAGCAAGGTAAAAAAAAATAGCTGCTATTTCTTTTTTAAGTTTAAATGTTGCGTTTTTATTTTGATTTGGTAGAATACAATGCTGCCTCACATTTGTGGCTTTATTTATATGGAAGTGCAAGTAATCGGTCTCATATTAAATTTACCATGAACGGTTAGTTTTGAATTTCGTACAAATAATATCACTGAACATGATTGAGTTTCATTTCGTAACTTCCAAAGAAACCTATGCCAGTTATTCTTTTCAGCCAGTAAATTATGAATGTTAGACTATGTACTTATTTATAACATAAAATTGTGTGTGGTGGGTTCGCTTATCGTATTTATAAACTAAAACGCTTGGCACATGTTGATGATTGTACTAAAAAAATATTTTCTTGGTTTTAACAAGATTTTTTTAACTATTTTTTTTTGTAAATAGTACTTGTAGTTGACTTAAACATAGGTCAGTTTTGATTGTCGCGTTGAACTGAACTGACGCGCACAGTAGCGACCCGAGCTCGCTACTGCTGCCCTCCTCAAAGACGCCCGAGGGCGGACAAGTGGATGTTCAAGACACGGCTTGTTGGTCTGTTTCAGGCATGAAGTTCCCGTTACCTCCGAACCTATCACCATAGTTCACATGGACGAGGACCTAGTGGTCGTTAACAAACCTGCCTCTATCCCTGTAAGTGGCTCCAAGACAGCCTCAACAACTCGTTCTGTCTCTCTCTCTGTCTCTGTCTCTGTCTCTGTTCTGTATTTTTCTGTTCTCTTCTTCCTTTTAACATCCCCCCTTCCCACCCGGAAAAAAATAAATATCGCCTACTCTTGTTCAGTTGCAGTGATAAGCCATATTAAAATAATGACATCCTGTAAGTAATATGCAATTGAGTATTGTATTTAAAATTTAAAATAATTTCGAATTTAAACTATGTTCTGACACGTTTCACAGGAATAACTTGATAGCGTGCGCAGTAGGATGATTCAAGGAAGGTGTACGCCAACTTACAAACGACTCAGTTTACGAAGAAGGAAAAAAAAAAACAGACGATTTGAATGTTTTTTTTACAGGCAGGCTGTGCCAACACAGGCACAGGATTATTTGTGCACGGTTACTTCCGTCGGATGCATTGTTGCCATATTATCGTCTCGCGTTTTAAACTGAGTAATGGACTTTATTTTGCATTACTTGCATGTGGAGCGAAATCAGTAAAACTTCAGGGATTCTCTTTTTTGCTTGGTGGAAATAGAGAAAGGCCAAGCCTTGGTGTTATGTTTTTTTTTGTTATTGATGCCAAATATCTTGCATTCTATGAGTTTCCATTTTAAAAACAATTTTACCACATTTTCATCCCCTTAGGGGCGGAATTTCACAATGATAAACATCTCATATAATATTTAGGTTTACGAGCTACCATGATTCCAAATTTCATCCAAATCGGTTAAGTAGTATATATTTGTTAAAATAATAAATTTTCATTAGCGAAGACAGTGAAACATTGTTTTCTTAGGAACTGCATACATCCCCTAAAATGTATGGAGACACCTAGAATATTCAAAAACTCTGATTATAGGACGACCTCTTAATATAGAACGACTTAAAATACAGGAAGCCATGGAATATGATTAGAATACACGTCTAAATTAAAAACAAATGACTTTGTTTAATATATTATTTTACATCTCACCGTTATGCATAGACAGTGGGACCTCTGAGATTACAGTGGGCTCCGAGCAAATGGGGTATTGACTCTGAGCTCATGAATTTGCCTCAGACCAGGGAGTTGGAATCGAAGTCGTGGCCCTTGCCACATGAGCGTGAATCATTAGCGATCATTGGGCACTGAGAATCTTTGATAAGCTTCAAAATGTGAAATGGCCGCACATATATCACCTCGAATATAATGCTATATCAAATAAACATTACATTACTGAGATTGGCTCAATATTTGTTGTAACTTTAATCCAGGAAACGGAATATTCTCAAAATAAAAAAATAAAAACAACTCTTTCCGACTGGACTGCATATGTCCGTGGATTTAATTTTATGATATAAATAAATTTTAGTTTATGTTGTCTCTTAATTTGAAATTTTTTTTGCATTACAATTCATTTTAGTCAAGATGTGATTTAATCATTGTTGTCACCACAGTCAGAAGACAATTACAAGGTTGAATGTTTAGCACACTTCTGTATTTTTAGAGCATTTAATCCCATCTCGTATTCTATAAATATTCATTTATAAAGGTTTGGATTGATATTTCTCTATTCATATCGAAATTGAAGAACACGTGCATATTACAAAACCTGTAATTAAAAAGGTTCAGTATTTGTCAACCACTTTTGTTTAATAGAATCTATGAAGTTTTTTTCTATAATTGTGTCAAATTCAAAGAAATTGTATTAGTATAATTAATACTAATGTTGGCGCAGATGTGATTTAACACTTATTTGTAATTTACAGTCACTGTAACTGAATTGAGTGCGCGATATTTGCTTCCCCTAGTCTAGTCATGAATTAATGCTGGTAAGTTTAATAGGTAGACCATTGTCCTGTAGGGAGAGTACCCCTCACTCTTTCACGCATTTGAAAATACGCACACACAAACACTCGCACAGCCAGTCAGCACGTGCTGTGCATTTAACGGGTCTAAACACAAGACGACGTTATCTCGTTGTTGGACCATCTCATCTCCTTACATGATCAAGATTCAGTTTTTTTTTTAATGCCACATAAATTTTGACGACGCAGGCTCAAGACGTACGAAGTGGATTTTTATGTTGCAGAAGTAACGATGTTTAGTTTAAAGTTTTTAAATGGCAGCTTGAAGAATTGTACTGTGTTTAAAAGATGTTTACGCGGCGTAGATTTTTTTTTTTTTAATTTGTAAAAGAATTTTTGTGTGTTATTTTTTTTGTTTTGAGGTTAATGAAAAAAAAAAGAGTAAAGTATTTTGGTTTTGCTGGTCATCTTTGGTAAAGTTTTGTTTGGAATCTTAATAAGCTGTGTGACAGTGACATAGCTGAATGTTTCCTGAAGAAACAACAACATTTGTGTTGGATCCTTCGCTCGCCCCACAGTTCAAGAGCCATGCGTGCGTCGGGCAAACCCGCCCTTCTGAAATGTCCCCCTTTTTCCTTTTTTTTGTGGTTGTTATTGCAGACATGAGACCCCCGTGCTTGCGAAATCCATCAAGCTAATTCATGTAGATGAGGATATTGTGGTGCTGGATAAGCCATGCTCCTTGCCGGTAAGTAGCCTACAGCTTGGTCATAAAGGTTCCCCCCCCCCCCCCCCTTTTTTTTTCTTCTCCCTGTTGTCCGACTTTCACCCAGGGGCGGATTTAGACTGGAGCCTCTTCCTCCCTTCGAAACAAATAAACGAAACCTAATTTGGGTAACATGGTACACAAGCTTGGGAACATATTGTTTATGACTTGTCTTGCCAAATATTCTGATGAATGGTACGAAATTGAAGTTATAGCTGGAAAAAATGACAGATAACGATGATGAGGGCTAATACTCCTTAATTAGTAGTGACAGTGTTAATGAATGTTAAACCGTTAGGATTTGCAACACCTGATGCCCCAGTAAGTGGTTCCCTCATTTGGTCTTCTGATGAGCGCAAACACCATAGCATTATTGCCAAACACTAGGGTAACATATGGTTATTTTATGTGGCTGTAACATCATACAGAATTTCCAATAGACGCGTCAAAAACTTATTGAAACATGTCGTGGTGTTGCTCATTTTATCTTGCTTTCTTGACCACTTTGCTCACAATTAGTGACAGCTTGATAACTACTGGCTAACCTATTTTGGCGATTTTAACTTACTTGAGCAAAAGCTCGAATATTATAGACTTTTAGGTAATTTATGTTAATTATCCTCAAAATTTAATGTGGGTGTTTCATTAAGTTAGGAAATCTAGTAAGCAATAGCGATTGATTCTATTAGGATGTTTGCACTTTTTTGTGCTCTTCCAGATATCCGAGACCATTAATCTCCTATTAATCAAGGTTTTTACTCGAACTTTGTACGTTAAATCTCTTAATGGTGCATTACAAATCGTCTAATGTGTAGTGCTATTTAAATATGCATAATTTAGGAATGAGAGGTGAATGTTTGATACAAAAATCTTCCCCTTTCCTCCGTATGGAAGACTCCCTTGTATTTGCAACTGGTTACAACCCCCTTCCGCTGCAGGGCGCTAGCTGTCTCCTTGCCCCTAGCTAGTCGGTAGAACACCCGCCTACAGGTGGCTTCTGCTGGGATTCTGGTTTCTTTTAATGGCTTCCACTCACGACACGAGAGGACGAGGGAAATAGAAGCCGCGCGCACAAGTATGAATATCATTACCGTATTCATTCCCACAGGACTGGATGGTGCTATTCTATTACGTTTTCCTTTCCCTTTATCTGCTGTTATTTTATGTCGTTAAGTTGGTTTTGCGCAAGTTGCTGTTTTTTTCTTTCTCGCAAGCTCGGTAACTTAAGTCACAATCTGCTGTGTATTGTACACTGGCGGGAAGAAATTGTGTGTGCTCGTGAAACCATGGCGACAATTAATTTCTGCTGATGGATTGACCTTGCCAGTTGAGTTGACAGTGACTACTCAAAAATTAACATTTTAGTTAGATATTGAATTAATGCTGACGTCATCAATAAACTTAACTACAGTTAATATTCGCATAAAAAATAAAAGTTCTATGTGTTTCAGTTTTCAGGTTTTTTCATTTTTTTTAGTATGAGTTGGCAGTTGGGCAGTTGGTAAGTTGGTAAGAAATGTTTATTCATGTGTGTTATGTGTGTTCTTGATTGTAGCAGTCGGTTGCTTTTGGACTGCAGGCTTTAGTCATTCAAATTTAATAGCTCTTATGCCGAGGTAGTACATGAACGTAATTTAAAGATTTCACAAATTATTTTTGTAGATAAAACCTCAAAATGTTTGTATTAATCAGCACACCAGTTTGACTATCATTGGAGAACTCAATTCTGACGCTCATTTCACTAACGTCGACGAATATAAGAAAATATTTGCGATCGGGAAGTTAAGTTTGTCGTGCCGTTTGAATTTTCGTCGTGCTGACGTCACCGACGTGTCGAACGTGATTGGACGTCACGCCATTGTGAACCAAGCGTAAAGTTGGACTCGATGATCCCCCCCCCCCCCCCTCCGTCTGACCGATACTAGCCGCGCGACCGTCATAATACTGTTCCATTTTCATGAAGCCAACAGACTAGCAGGCTTAAATTATTGGGGGGGGGGGGGGGGGGGGACAATTATCTTGTAAGTAAAGCTTTCATATTATAAATCATTAAACTTTTTTTTCTCTGTGATATTTATTTACACAGAATGTTCGCAAGTTGCGGGTTCATAAATTTAATGAATGACAGGAAATGCCAAAACAAAAAAAAAAAAACTTTTGCTGGGGAACATATCTCTGGAAACGGAACCATGCAAAGGTACAGGCCCAAAGAGTAGCGCGCAAATTTGAATTTGGCGGGTTGCAGGGGGGACTACTCCATTGGCCGAGAGGACGAGCGATCGCAGCGAATCGGCGCTCAGGAACGCTCCAGCGGGGAAGTAGGCGCCGAGCCGGGAGCAGACGTTTTAGAGTTGTTAGCCACATGCAGTCCTGCGTGGGCATAAAACTCCAAAGTTCCCGGGCAGTCGCTTCTTAAGCCTTGCGAAGGTCTTGCCATTCGGTACACGTCTGCAGTTTAAAGCACCTTTGGTGAACACGGCTGCAGTCTCTTGCGGCTGCCCGTTCAAAATTAGCATGTAGGCAATCTCTGCTAATAGTGCTATTTGTGTTTGTCAACTCTGAAACTGTAGCACTGCACCAACAGTCAACATTGCGCTGAACGTGCCGCATGCGAAATAATTCCTGTAACTTATTGTGAGTTTAATTTATAGATGTTTTAAAAGTTTAAAAGAGCACAAAAATTCAAAAATTCCATCCAATTTGTGATGCACTATGCAATTATAAAATGAGATTAAATTTGAAAAGTTTCATATGGATCAGACCAAACACAAACGTTGATAGTGTGACATGATTATAAACATAGTTGAGGTGATCCGCCCAAAAACTGGAAGTGAATTTCCATGAAGTATTACCCTCACAGCTCTATTGTAAAATACAGGATGTCCATAAAAGAATGTCCCATTTTCAATGTTATATCGTAGCAGTTTAATTTAGACTATTTACAGCTAATCATACATCAAATTTAAGTTAAATAACCTAGTTTTTCTTACAAATGTGCAATATGTGCACCTTTGTGCACACATCTGACCTAAAGTCCAATTATTCCCACACTTTGGTTAACACGTCCAGAGTAATGGAAGCAATAGCCTCTTCAATTACGTGTCTCAACTCTGGCAAATCATCAGGTATAGCGGCGGAACGTAGACAATCTTTTTTTATAAGGCTTCAAAAAAAATCGCGTGGCGTTGTGTCACGTGAACGGTCAGGGACTTGGAATCAACCACTCTCAGTTCAGAGATATTCCAATGTGGAGGGGCTCCATCCTGATGCCAAATAAAGTTTATCACAGGTTCACCCCCTGACGATTGTTGAAAGAGTCGATCTTGAAGCAAGCGAGAAAACAACATGGCAGTGCTCGTGCATGCGCTCATCTAAAGCTGTTTACGAGTTACTCTTTAATCATGACCTCGAACCAACAATCTGCAACTGATGCGTTCTCTTATGGACATGCTGTGTGGTTCAGGGACGTCGGAACAGGGGGGGGGGGGGGGGGGCAGCAAGGGCGAGTCGCCCCCGTGCTGTTATGCATGGGGGGGGGGGAGGGGGGCGAGAGTAGCATTTCGCCCCCCTCCTTTTCCCAGAATAAATGTTTGGTCCTAGTAGTATTTTCCTCAACCAGTAGTTACAAACGTTTCATTGGTGGTTACATTGATTAGAAAATAAAATGTTTGTTTTTTCAATATACTGTTAAAATAATTGCAAATTCCTAGATGGTATTTTATTTAAATTGTACTACATCTACTGTCAAGAGTAGTATTTAATACGTAATACGTCATCAAATTCTTTGGAATGGTATATTTAATATTTTGGTTCGGAAACTCATTAAAATAGCACAATTTTGCATTTAAAAATTTCCAAATTTTTTCCGGGGGGGGGGGGGCGCAGGGCGCACCCCCCCCCCTCCCCCCCAACTCGTGAAGACCTTCCGACGTCCCTGGACTGTGGTTGGAGACAGATGTCGGAATGAGGGATGTGGAGCGCGTGCACACACAGAGAGAGAGAGAGAGAGTGAGAGTGAGAGTGAGAGTGAGAGTGAGAGTAAGAGTGAGAGTGAGAGTGTGGTTATCCCCCGCAGGTGCACCCGTGCGGCAGATACAGGCACAACACCGTCGTCTTCATCCTCGCCAAGGAGTGCAACCTGAAGAACCTGCGCACCATCCACCGGCTGGACCGCCTCACGTCTGGCCTCTTGCTGTTCGGCCGCACGCCCAAGAAGGCGCGCTCCATGGAACAGCAGATACGCAACCGACAGGTGCAGAAAGAGTACATTTGTCGTGTGGAAGGAGACTTTCCTAAGTACGTACCGCAGTTGGGGCCTGCTTCCGAAAGGGAAAAAAAACTGTGCATGTTTGTCTCTAGATCATGTCTTTACCTTAACTCTGTTCTTTCGTTATTAGCAAGCCCAAGATTCACTTACCTGGAGTCAGACACCCGTATAATCTCCTCCTCCCCCCCCCCCCCCTTGTTGTCAAAATTAAAGATTTACGTAAAGTTACATAAATATTACTAAGTAATAAAATCTTTCGAAATTTCGTATTTTAAAGGCTGAGTAGGCATACGTTATATCAGCAACGTTAAAAATACCTACTTAAAATGCACGAGAGAGCTCTGTTGAACTTCAGAACTTTTTTTGGGCGTGTGTGACTCCAGACCGGTGAATTTTAGGTTTTTTTTTTTAGTAAATTTTATTTTGTAAAATAACTTTATATTATTGGTCGTCGCTTAAGGCCGCCCACACACGGGGCAGCTTGAAAGAAATCCGACAGCGATGGGACATGCTCTCTCCCTGTCACTTCCCACCTACGGGCGATATGAAAGCAATCTGTCGACGATCCGTGTTCCTCTTATCGTCTTTTGATGTGGAGCGTTCAACTTGTTAAACTCGTGTGAGCTGTGGAAAAAAAAAAAAAAATTGAGTGTTTCATATGATTTAACTCTCGCAGAGCATTCGATTAAAAGACGTGACAGACAAAACAAAAGGCATCAGATGTCAATTTGTCATGTATGTAACGGTTTTACTGTAATAATTTACATAGTATTACATAATATAAATTATTCTGCAAGATTATATATCACTAATATTATTTTTGGCTCTGCTGTGAAATTGTTATGAATATTATACATTATTATACACTAAACTGGAAAATCTAAATTTTAAATATATGAATGTGTACAACATATTATAAGCTTCTAAATAATAAAATATATAGTACCTTCATACATATTTCAAAAAAAAATATTTATACAATGTATTTGAGGTATTATCTACTTCGAATGTCCGATTGAATGTTGCCCCTTGTGTGGATAGCCTGTTAGTCGGATCACCGATATCGCCGATACTGCCGACATCACCTGGTGACTGATTGCTTTCGAGCTGCCTAACAGCTCCTGAGCGCCAGGCGGCCAGGATCACACACGTGTGCATTTGTGACCACGTGTGCGCTCTTGCAAGGCCAGGCGCGAGTTGAGCCCGCAGGGTGAAGCAGGGTGAAGAAGGGAATCAGCAACTGCGCTCAGGGAGAGCGAAAGTTGAGGCGGCAGTTGTGTCGCCACCGTGTGTCTGAGTTCGTCCCTAAGAACGAATTTTCTAATGAACGATATAAGATATATTGCCTTAACCCCTGTAAGGTTTTTCTGAATATCATGGATCCATCAGTGAGTCGATATATGCTGTAGGGTGCAATGTATAAAGGCCTTTAGAAACTGAAGGAAAACCAGCTTTATTGTTAAGGGAAGATACATTAATTTGCTACAAATTAACAGAATGCTTTGAAAACTGGAAAACACATAACAATTAATACAAAAATAAAAGGGGAAAAAATTTAAAGTAATACAGATATTTAATTTTGATTTGATTTTCGTATATTCAAGTCATGTAAACTTTTTCCTCCCTCGAACTGCTTCGATGAGTTTCTTCTCCATCGTCGCTAGGTCGCAGTCACTAACTAGTAAAGACTTTCGCAGCTCACGGGCGCGTAGACTCACTTCACCCTGCGTGCGAACACTCGCTATTGTAATTTTTTTTACTGTGTTTCACAGAAACTCACGGTGAGTCACGTCACCTCACCTCATCTCACCACATCTCACCACACCACACCACATCTCACACCACATGACACCACACCACATCTCACCACACCACATGACACCACACCACATGACACCACACCTCACCGCACCGGACCTCACCTCACCTCTCCTCACCCCACCTCACCTCACCTCACCTCACCTCACCTCACCTCACCTCACCTCACCTCACCTCACCTCACCTCACCTCACCTCACCTCACCTCACCTCACCTCACCTCACCTCACCTCACCTCACCTCACCTCACCTCACCTCACCTCACCTCACCTCACCTCACCTCACCTCTCTTTACCTCACCTGTGTCCAACTTGCGTCCGACCAAAGAGTTAGGCCCGTTCTGCAATGGCACGTAAACGGAGATGTATCTCCCGGAACATTTCACTGTCTCGTCTGCTGTTTCCACAGTGCATGGAAACTTAACAACTGGTAACCAATTGAGATTGAATTGCAAGATCACGAAATATGAATTTAATTAAAGATATATATTATGCTTCGAAATCACAGAGGGGTAGAATTTACGTACATGATAAAAATAAACGACTAAGTTATAATAGACCAATAGATATCCTTGTACTTGAATTAATTTTTAACGTATTTAGAACATAAAAAAAACATGGCTACCACCCAAGCCAAGTACTCGGCTTCCATTGGTCGCACGGAGCAACGTGAAATGAATAGCTGAGCATTGCCGAGCTAATCCTTAAGGCTCCGTCTCTGTCTGCATGCCACTGTAGAAACTCTTGTTCCGTGAGATACGTCTCAGTCTAAGTGATCCGTCTCCGTTTCCGTGCCATTGAGGAACGGGCCTAAGGCTTGCAAGGACTTCTTCTTCAAGGTCATTGCATCCTACGATCTGTATTTTGTGAGCTACCAGTTGGAACGCTGCCGTCGTATCTTGTTTGCACGTTACTCTCTAGTCGTCGGAAAGCACGTCTCGTGTCCAGTGTACATTTGTTATAAAATAAGAACACTTCACCCTCATAAGAACATAAGTTGATAGTTCTCCTAGCCACTGTAATATTAATATAGCCTTAAGTAATCAAATTACTGATGGGGAAATGTCATTTGAAGTTAACGTTTTACACATGCTAATATAAATATTAAAAAAAAATTACAGAGAAACTTCAGTACATTTCTCCACCTTAATTTTTTTTCGGATTTATTTGTTGAATTAGAAACTAAATGGTCAGCTGAGTTCAGCTGTTTAATGCTTAGTTAAAATAATGGAGAGAGTCGCAGTCACTTCATGTGCAGTGTCGTGTTTTGTCCAGTGTACTATGTGATTATGACGGCAGTGATAAAAAAAGTATGTGATGCAAACAAAGTTAAAGATTTTCAAAACTTTCAGAGCTTTTGCACAGGTTGCCACTATTAGACAAATAGCATGGCACTTTACAAAAAAACTAAAATTTATGGTATATTATACATAATGCTAAGCCTATCATGTCAAGGCAGGCCAGCCAGTCTGTATTAGAAAGGTAAGTAGGTATGTGTCTTTACAAATGCAGCCTGAACCAAGTGGATTATTTAAAGAGAATTTAGCCGTGAAATGATATCCAAATTATTTCCACACTTTGCCAACAGGTGTGTCAACAAACAAATACCTTTTTCAGCAGTCATTTATTAGCCTTTACAAGTTTCAAAATTAAATTTTAAGAGAATTTTCTATGTTTACATGTTCAAGCTAATCGTTTGACAGTAATATATAAACGTTTAAGAATATAGACAGCAAGTGGGCTGGCATAGCAACAGACTACCATTACTGCAAGCCCCTTAACGGCTACAGTGATGCTTTTTAGAAGCGAGATAAACTTCCTTTCATGAAAGGCTGCATCGGTGATTCTTTAAGGATACTTGCAACTATTCGGATGGTAGAAAAAAAATGTGAGCGAGTATATCAGTGCTCTTCCAGTTAAAAAGAAGGTTAGCTTATCAAATATGTACATACAACAATTTCTAGACGCGAATCACACACTTGCTTTATGCGCCCGCCGTTAATAATTCGCTGCCTGAATCGTAAAACTTGCTTGCCATTATCACCCGCAGATGGCAGCACCAAACAAACGGAAATTTTAAACTATTAGAAACAGATCCTTTAACGAGTTATGCAGAACGAACCTGAGTCTGACTACAATATCTATCCTAATTCCCCTACTATTTACACACTCCCTTATTGGTCCATGCCCTCGCATAACCGTTCCCGAACATACTCTCACGCACTACTCACTTGTGGTGTGCCGCATCGCAACCACTTTCTCGGGTCTTGCTGTCTTCCATCCGAAGTCACTCATCACCCTATACCTTCTCATCTGTGCGGCTGTTGCACTTATCTACCTGCAGGGATGGCAAGAGATTGAGTTCGTCGCAGCTTTTAGATTTCTGCAATAAATGTTCTTAAACTACCGCCAAGTCGCATCCCATGGCCCATGGAGGAAGCCAGGGTGGAGGTCTGTGGAATCCATACCCCTCCCTTCCAGGTTTAAAAGGGGAAAAACACAAGCAAAGACAGAATAAGACAGTTACAGCAGATTAGATACATAAGGTTACTGAGAGAGTAAAGAGGAGGGGAGACTGCTGGCTCACAATATGGTAGCAGAGCGTGGTTTCGATTCACAGGCCTCTGGGCCCAGCACACTTCCAAAAATCAGAGTAGCGCAGTTGTTGTGGCATCCCAGGACTACACGAGTCCCAGCAGACTCCAAAACTGCAGCGATCGTCGAGAATATGTCTGGGTTCTGTTACTTAGAAGTGCAGAGCACCAATGAATGTGTGTTAAGTCAAAAATAAATAAGTGTGAGGGTGAACACATCCAATATTCGTTTCAGTTATGTTTGTTTAAGATTAGTAATGCACAATATGCTTAAGGATGGCACACAAGAAAACTTCACCGTGAGGGTAAAATTACAATACATGAATGCGTAAAATGACATAGCAAGATTCAGCGAACAATAAAAACTGGCAATACAAAAAAAATTCAGCTCAAGTGAAAGTTATATGAATTGTATTATATAAATGAACCTATGTCTGTAAAAATTACAAAAGACACATGAGAATACTTAGATACAACTTGTAATAAGTAAAGGGTATAATATGCATGTATCAATTTTGTTTCACTCAAAGTTAAATATTAAGTCTACAAACATACGATGCACGCATGCATTTACAAAATTTACTCTATATTTACAGTACCACAGCATGTAAATAACAAATATATACCCAAGATGCTGAAACATCAAATTAGTATATGAGCCAGCATTGCTCCAGGCTAATCAATTACAATAAAACTAGATGTTAATATTTTGACATACAAAAATGTCATAAAAAATTCAAAATTCATGAACACTCATGTTAAATGGGCATGCACGAAAACCCAGTGTCAGGCCCAAGAAAGCATGCAAAACACAAAGGAAACAGGAAATAATTATGTATTGCAAGATATAAATGAAATTACATAAAGAAAGAAAAAAGAAAATGAAACAGGTTAAAAATACCGAAATTCAGGGGAATTCACGCCCACACCCTGCATGACCTCGTGGTCGTTGGTCGACTTCAGTGCAAAATTATTACATTACCACTTGAAACCGTAATTACACAATTAAATTTACATTATGGCGATCCAAATAAAATAGAAAAATAATAGAAAAATAGCACATTACGTAAAACTACGTTACTGCAGCCATTGTGCAACACATACAAATGACGACCTATGAAAACTTTAACAAACAAGACACTTTAAATTAAACTCAGCCATGCAAAGCCTGAAGCTCCCGTCGCAGAGTCAAAATCACGCTAGTGATCTTTAACTAACTAACGCATTACTCCAAAATCTGACCCGAAAGAAGTCTTGAGTCCTCGCCAACACCCGCACTTATGCATAACTCAGGCACTACAGCACAAAAGAGGTGGTGGCATACAGAATTCAAAACGTGATGTCAAGACATTGTGGTGGTAATTGGTGGGGGGGGGAGGGGGAAGGGGATGCGGCAGCCACACAAGAACACATCTTCCTAGCAGTAGTCCTCTTCAAGATTATTTTGGATGGATTATTGTAATCCTAAGTGGTCTACAATAATGTATGTCTTCCCCATTACACCATTAAAGCCCGACATGCCTCATACACAGAAGCGGCAGGAATTGGGTTTTTATAAGTTGTCTATGTCCTTATTTAAAGCCGGTTTGTACACGTGTTACTGTAAGAATGGCTTTCATACAAATGTAACGTGTGTTTCATGTATATAATAACATTTACATCCATGTATTTATAACTTATTTAATGAAAGAATCAAACAAATTACTTGAATACAACTAAATAAAATCCAAAACACAAAATTTTCAGTTTTCGTTTCGCAAGCAAAATCGTTACCTACTTAAATTTCTATGTGTAAATGTTGGTATTATAAAAGTCTACATACCTACTATTTCCTGAGATTTTCGTTAGAATGTTAAGTCAAGTTTCTTTTAAAATTCAACTATAAAGAAAGTTCTCTCATAAAACAATATGTTATGATCATATTGGAGTCCCTCTTTCACTAGATCCTGGCTATAGCCCGGCGATGGTCTCCCAGGGTCAGACAGAATTGTCTCGAGAAACGTCTCTTCCATGTTGCCGAAAGTTCCATTTTGGGGTTGGTGAGTTCGTGGCAGGAAATCCAAGATTCACACTAGTCCATCCAGAGACCGTGTTTGTGTATGATAGGTTTTTGTACCAGTTTTCTTTCTCTCCTTGTTTACCTAAAATTATCACGTCAAAAATTTGAATTTTAAATTCCATTTATAGACTATGTGTTGTATTTGGTTTGAAATTTTATGTTGATAAGTTAAACCAGTGGTAATTCTGAATAATTACCTTTTCTGAAAATAAAAATTCCAAAATGTTAATAGTTTACAATTTTAACAAATGGTTAGGTGTAAATATATTACAAATTTGTGATTTCGTGAGAATGATCACTTAGGTTAGGTTAGCTATAATAAATATTGTGATAAAATACATGTTATATTTACATGCTGAAAATAATTATTTTTTACGGTCATACAGACCAGCATTTTCGTTTATTTTTGAATTTATACTTCTTTAGTCGTGTTATGGAAAAATAAATTATGAGAGAAATATTTTACGATGCGTGCACCTTGCAACAAAATTTTCACAAGGTGAAAAAGGCTACATACAAAAAAAAGGGGAAAGTAAGTACCGTTTCGTCATTAAAAAAAATCAACTCGTAAAAAAATTATTTTGATAAAAGTTTTAATTTACCACCTCCATGGCTGCCAACCTTCACTAAACTATACAACACTGACATGACAACACAGTCAGGTGTGCAGTCACTTTTAACGAGCAATAGCCTACTTGGGAAGGTCATTAATTTTGGTTTTCGCCTTAGGCTATTTTTCATCCTTTATTGTATTTGAATTCCTGATGTTGTTAGGCTTGAGGGTACGCCAGGTTATTGTGAGAACAAGATTGAGTTGAAGAGGTAGTAGCAGGGTTTCTGTGTTACCTTACCTAATGTTGTTATCCACTACTACATTCATACTAAATACAAGTTATGTAGTGGGCAGCAAGGGTACATCAGTGTCCGTCCTATGGGAGAAGTGATAAAAACGAAGGCTTCATCCATAACCACATATATCTGTTTAAAAAAAATTAAAAATGCAGAGTTAACAAAAAAATATATAATCTGTCAAATTTTTTTAATGTATTAGTTTCTTAATTCAACTATACTGTGTCTACTGAGCAGTAGGTAACTGCTCCCTGATGATGGCAATTGCAATGTCGACCGAAACGTCGGTGAATTATTCGCCAAGGACACAGCTACAATTCGGAAGCCAAGCTACTTCAGACAATGGCTGTGAAAGCCTGCGCATTATACTATGTATAATTTTTTTTAAAGCTTTAGTTTATTAAAAATACTAGATGGATTCCTAGTTGTAATAATGACTTTTCAAGATATCAGAAATGTGTCAAAATAACCTTTATCAACATTTCAGACTCATTTAATATTCAGTAGCACTGAAAATCCTCTTTGATGCACCCTCCCCACTTCTCTAACCCCCTCCTCTCTCTATCATTTGCTGTCATTTATTTCTGGGAAGTCATTTTATTGAGTTTTGAAGTTTTGTGTTCAGCTGTTGAGAATGCTTTATTTCCATATTGGTTGTGTCAGCTATCCACCCTTCTCTTATGTCTTTGTTAGAATAGTTTGTCTTGTACCTACTCTCCTGTTAACTTGTGTACAGATAAGTCCAGTGGCATAGCCAGGATTTGTGTATGGGGGGTGTTAAGAAGCACCCCCCCCTCCCCCCCGTATTAAAGCGGGGGGTCCGTGGGTCCTCCCCCGGGAAAATTTGGATTTTAAGGTGTAAAATAGTAGTGCTATTTTAGCAGTTTTCGGTTCTTAAATTTAAATATTGTAATGGTAAAAATTTTATTAATTTTAATATGAAATTTGTTTGAGTGATGAATAAGAAATTAATTAAAGATTTTTGTGGTAAGGGGGGGGGGGGTTTGAACCCCTAACCCCCCCCCCCCCCCTCCTGGCTACGCCCCTGGATAAGTCACTGTAATAATGTTATAGACTTTCACTGTGATGCTGTGTAAAATGAACTGATAGAATCGCGCTTGTAATATTTCTGAGGGTGTTTGTTTGCGCCGACGCAGCGAGGCGGTGGAGTGCCAGGAGCCCATCGAGGTGGTGAGCTACAAGATCGGGGTGTGCAAGGTGTCGCCCAAGGGCAAGACCTGCACCACGACGTTCCAGAAGCTCGGCTTCAACGGCAAGACCAGCATCATATCCTGCAAGCCCCACACGGGACGCATGCACCAGATACGCGTCCACCTGCAGTACCTGGGTGCGTGCTTCCGAGGGCCCTTCCCCTTCCGTTTCGGGTAGCCTTGTGCTCTTTCGCGAACCACCTCAAAAATCCAGTGCTATTAGAGGATAGGTTCAGGAACCAAACAACACCAGGTTTTGGACCGGTGCAAAGCTTCGACTAAGCGAATCAATCAGATCTCTTCACATCATTCAATTTGACTTCACCAGGAAATTGCCATTCATTTTATTTGAAGCTTCGGTTGTGATGCAAAGCTTGCGTCTGATGTGAACCTTCAACCATTTGTTCAAAAGATTTTAAAAATTGTAAACGTAAGTTTTGCTCATGAAAATATTTAGTTTTTTTCTTTGTGTTGTATGTGTTATTGCTCAAATGAAGTTTGTTACTTAAAAGGAAATCAAAATCAAAATTTGGCACTCCGTTAATAGATTTACAAAGTCCATACATAGTATCTGTTAATAATATCCTTAAAGGGTAAAAGTTCTGAGTTAGTATCCAAGTTAATCCCTTTATCTTGAAGATATGATCCTGTATACAATGATCCTGTGGTACATGGTTCTTGTTGTTTTAATTTAGTTCATCGAAAAATCCTGGACATGACAAAAACTTGCAACATAACAATGAATTATGATGATCATAAGTTTATTTCAAAAGAAAAAGAAAATTCCACAAGACCTGATATAATTTAAATTTTTGTTATATCCAGGATATTTCAACATACTTAATTAAAACACCAATCATTGTGCACCACAGGATCAATATTTACACAGCCATGCCATCAGGACGAAAGGATGAATTTGTGTACATGATACAAAACAATTACCCGTTAAAATAAAAATAATCTACTTCCCAAAAATGAGTTAAATAGTAAACACCAATTACTTTACAGAGAAAACTATTTGTGGCACCCAGTCATTTTAAAACTTTAAACATTTTATTGAATTATGTACTATGCTTTAACAAATCCAAATTTTTAAATGTAAACAATAGACCATTTGTTTCTCAAAAATTATCGACACCAAAATGGTGTTTTTTATATATATCTCCCCTTCAAACAAGCAATTTGAATTAGGGGTGGGCCAATTAAATCCTCAAATACCATCAAATCCTTATTATTCAAAGGATTAGATATTCAAGGAAAAAGATTTGAAGAAAAAAATTATATTAAATAAAGTAAATTAAAAAATTCAACGCTGATAACCACTGAAGTTTACTAGGTCAATTTTTTTACTCATACCTATTCTGTGACTATTCCCCAAGATATTGTATTTTAACCTGTAATTATATAAATAAACTTATAATATGTATTGATTCAGGAAACTCAGTTCATGAATGAAACATTTAAAGAGTTAAACATTTCAGCACCGTGGTGAATACATTTAATTTTTGTACGTAATTTTATTATGGACCTTTGAGACCTAGATTAGGACCCGAGGGGTATATTCAAAGTACTCTTTGGGATTTGAATTAGAGAAGATTAGGATTCGACCTATCACTAATTCAAACACAATGAGCCTTGTGAGCAACATTTTTTTAGCACCCGTTGTGCAAATTTCTTTTCCTTAAAAATATAATTAGATGTCTATGATAAAGTTCCAGTTGTTAGTATCATGTATAAAACTCAGAAAACGTAAAAACTACACATGGTATTTTCTTTGAGTCAAAATTAAATTGGAAGATAAAAATGCAGGTAATTACTTATTTTCTCATATTCCGAGGAACCACAATGATGAAATTTGGCAAATATGAGTAGCCACTTTCCTTTAGGTTCTGCTAAATATGGCATTCAACTTTCTTTTGCTAACATGTGCAATGCTGTTATCTCAAGTGTGCTTGCATTGTGTGCATTCTTATTGCTAAACCCGGTGGTTTAGTGTTGCTACAATCTCCGAGTGTGTAGCTGCAGTAGCTGCATCTTCGTCTAATTTAATAGCCATGCCATCAAACACCGAAAAATCAGTGTGTCATATTGTACCTTAAATTAGTGTTGAATCAACCCGAGTCGAACATACATATGGGTAATGTCAAATTACCATGCACTAGTTAATTTTTCTGATCTGGTACAGCTATGACTGTGGATGGTAGTCTAAAATAGTTCTCCATGAAAGAAAAAAAAATAGGAAAAGAGGAAACAAGCAAGTAGCAGGAAAACCTTATTATTATTATTTTTTTTTTCCAAAATACACACTATATGAGCAGGAGTCCTCCTTGGTAGTGATCATTGATGAATTACGCTCACGTGAAGAGGGTTGATGGTTTAATTCTAACCCCCCTCCTCTCTAGCAATGACTTAAAATCCGTGACCACTGAGTCAGTACCCAAGTGGTTTGGAGTATACTATGATCATGCAGGTCCTGTCGCCGTAAGCCTCTGACGTAAAACACTATCAAACAAACTATCTATAAGAGTCCAAATTGGTGAGTGATTATCCATTTTTTCAGTATATAACTGTTGTTATTTATAAATAAAAAAGGTCAACAGCGTAAGTTGGCTATTTTGCTGTTTATCCATGTTATAAAACTAATCAAGGTTTTGTGTGCTTTGTGTGCTTGCAGGCTATCCCGTGGTGAACGACCCTCTGTACAATCACACTGTGTTTGGACCGGAGAAAGGTCGTGGAGGAAACATCGGCAAGTCTGATGAAGACCTGATCAGGGACCTGATCAACATCCACAACGCCGAGAACTGGCTGGGGATGGATGGCGACTCGGAGCTGAGCATGCTGAAACCTTTGAAGTCTGACCTTGAAGATGGGAAAGGTACTTTTCACTTCTGTCCTCACGGGCCTTATTTTTTTACTTCAACTCGGTGCTTATGATGGCTAGGGGCAGGTAGTTTTCGTGAATAAATCTGACCGCTCATTAGACTGAAAAAAGGCTTATTTTTTTACTTTATCTCGGTGCTTATGATGGGTAGGGGCTGGTATTTTTCGTGAATAAATTGGACCGCTCATTAGACTGAAAAAAGGTATGCCCGCAATTGTTTCCGCGTGACTGGCAGCCATCTGCTGTGTTGTCAGTGGACATGCAACTGAAAGAAAAGTCAACCTAATGATGAAACACAGATGATGCTTCAGTGTTATAACCCACAGCTGGCCTGGAAATATTTTTGTGAAAAACAATTAGCCCCAACAATGAGCTACTGTTTATAAATGGTTGTATCAATTTTAATAAATATTTATTGAATCATTTGAGAAGTTGAAAGGCCAATTTATATTGTTACTAGCTGTCCGACCCGGCTTCGTACGGCTATACTAATGGAAAAAAAACTAAGCCACATCTCCCATTTACAGTAATGGTAAATAAAAAGAAATTCAGTGAAAATTTATTTCAATGCTGTATAATGTACCGGAGAGAAAATGAATAGCACCGATGGTTTCCCGACTCGTGCACGCAACGTACAACTGATGTACCCGTACTTCGCTACGGCAGTCTACAGGCAGATCACTCTTGCGCCGCTCATTATACATGCCCCTCCTTGTGGGTACGCCACTGCCGCGCGATACCCGTTGCCATGGAGACGCAGAAGGCATGAACAATGCAAAATCCTGTTCTCATGCAGACAAAGTACCCACTGTTGCCTGGTTTTAACCACCCATTGGGATCTAATTTTCGGAAAATGTCATCCTGCGTAACATAAGGAACATTACTGTGAAGTTTCAAGTCTGTAAAATATATATACTTGAAAAAAGGGGCAATTTTTTATATTTAAAGTACCCGCAAAATTTCAACGGTGATGAGGACTGCACTAACAATGAAATAGTCGTTGCCATAGAGACGAATGAAGCATCAACGAAGCAACAGCCATTGCCATGGTGATTTCCTACCAAAAACTGGAAATTTTGATATATTACGCCCCTGAAACTCCCCTTGGGATCAGATTTCCGCAGAATCCGTTCTTAGTGAGCGTCTACATCACAAAATGAGTAACTATGCTAAATTTCAAGTCAATCGGGTGTATAGTTTTATTTATATATATATATATAAATAGATGGATATAAGTCATTGTCAGAATTGTAACGGGAGAGGAAAATTATTGATCGTCCGAAAAATATAAATTAATTAAAAATAATAAAAATAATTCTAGTAAAAGAAAAAAAACAAATTAAACACAGAGAAAGGAAAAAAACAAACAAATAGTTTAGGTTTGCGATTTCGAGTGATAAAAAGTATTTAAATACTAATGAACTCTTATGAGGGTACTGATTGCTTCATTGTTAATATCACACGGGTGTTTTTTACTTGTATGGGAAAATTAAGAATGATAAGGCATCTAGTGCGTGGCAACAATGTTAATAGGCAATAGGAAATAAACTTCTAGCGCCTGCGGCATTGTCAACACACACTTCGTACGTGTATTGCATTTTGTATCTAACCCCCTCCAACGCATTTGATTCTAAATTGGACTTTTAGTAAGGATCCCTAATGTTATTGATAATATAATATAGCCTATAGCCTTCCTCGATAAATGTACTATCCAACACTGAAAGAATTTTTCAAATCGGACCAGTGGTTCCTGAGATTAGCGCGTTCAAACAATCAAACAAACAAACAAACCAACTCTTCAGCTTTATAATATTAGTATAGATAATCGTGAACAAATGAGCTTGTAATTATATTGAATAAGTAAACATTTTTGGAGTGAAACTTCTTTGGGCGTGATGAGAGTAAAATTTCAAGGCCGAATTTTAATGCAACGTTTTTGTGAAACTTTGTTGCAAAACATTTCTGACGTGCAAAGGACCGAAACTAGGTATTTGGTCAAAGAGATATAAAGAGAGCACTATGCTATATGCATTGCTGGGCTCGTTTTCATTCTCCTCTTTGTGCAATGATTCATCCTTTCCCAAAAAAATTTAACTGAGAGAGATAGAAGTTAGGTGGTAGTATCATAAATTATTATTATTATATTATTATTGTACAAATTGTTTTTTTTTGCTCATAATTTTAAATAAATTCATATTAATACAATGGGTTGGGGCAGATATTTCTCGTGAATAAATCTGACTGCTCATTAGACTGAAAAAAGGTATGTTTGCGCTGGCGATTGTTTCCTTGTGATTGGCAGCCGTCTGCAGAGAAGCCATTGCCTTTTTCTGGTTGGGCCATTCGAGACATGTTGGCTTCTGCCGTGGATGGCTGTGATTAGAATGTGGACCACTGTTTATAAATGGATTTATCAATTTAATAAATATTTATTAGTTGTTTTGAGAAGGTAAAAGGCCAATTTATATTTCGATCTTCATGAACAAAAAGCTTGCAAGTCTTTTGAATTAGTAAACATTTTATCTTTGTTGTAAAATGCTTTAATTTCAGGGGGGAAAAATTTTATTTCCTAAAAAATGCTTAGAAACATGAGATTTTTTAGGTATTTGGTAAAAGCAGTTTTTTGTTTATGAATCACAAGGATTAAGATTTTAATGAAAAATCTACATACAAAATTTTATGACTCATGAGTAATTGTTCCAATTGCGTATCCAGTTGTATTGTAACATAACAACATGTTAAAATAAAGAAAGGAATTGAATGTGTTTTTGAAGAAGTATAATTACCAAAATATATATTATTTTGAAAATATGTATAAATCTTTGAGGAACATTGTCCCCATGAAAAATTGTTCTATGTAACATTACCAATTGTATTTTAACGGAAGATATTAAACTAAAGTAAGCAGTTATTTGTGTTTAAGATTTGAAACTGTACATTCACCAAAATATTTTTGATTATGAAAATTTGTATCATAAAGCTTTGATACAATCTTGATACACAATAAGGAACATTGTCCCAGTGAGTATTTATTGCGTGTAACATACCCAATAAATTATATTTAAAATAAAATTTTAAAATAAAGTAAGCAGTTGAATGTGTTTGTGATATGAATCTGTACCGTAAACAAAAAAAATATTTGACTTTGAAAATATGAGTTATAAAACTTTGATAGAAATTCGGATATGCAATAAGGAACAATTACTCACCATTGATCATGTTTATGAACTCTCGCTTGAATTTTTACCAGTTTTATGTAATATTTACTTAATTATACAGGAAAAGCATTTTAATGTAAGGACAAGAAAACGAAATCACCAACAATGCATGTGAAACCAAAAATTACGCTCTTAGGGCGGTATTCCAAGACGTTTGAGTAAGGTAGCGAATATGCACTGCCTTAATGGGCAACTGCCGTACCCTAACTCTCGGGTCATATTCCAAAACGTGTCCTAACTGAATCCCTGTAAGGTATCAGATCGGCAGCCATTTTAATAAACGAGGACTTGTGCGAGGCTATAAACAGTTGTACTTCGTGGAATCCATCGTAATTTTAGCTTATTTTTTTAAAACTATGGAATTATAATGTGAAATAAAATATTTAATTTTGGTTGTACAAGAATAAACGATGAATTTTTGGCCGTATATATGTTTGCTGTTTTTTAAGATATTAGGGGGGGGGGGATTGTAATTGTATAAGTTCCGTTAAAGTTCATTAAATATATATATATATAGAGTTATGGATCAAATCGGCAACAGATAGGACACCAAAAATCAGTGCCCTAAAAATAAGGGACTGGCCGTGTCCTATCGTGCACTTGGAATATGGTTAGGGTCCAGGTGTGGCATATTCAACACCTAAACCCTTATTTTTGTGTCTTAGAATACAGCCCTTAGTCATTCATTCATTTACACCCACGTAATCTTGCTGTTACTATGTTTGTCTGTCCCCAGGCGGAGGTAGCGAAGCCAGCCTCGCGGATGAGGACGGGGAGATAAGCCGGGAGGCGTCGCCCTGCGAGGAGGCCCTGGAGGCAGACCCGGGGCCCGGGGGGCCGTCGCCCGACCCGGCCCCCACCCCGACCGCGGTCCCGCCGGCGCCCCAGTGCCGCGCCAAGGTGACCGTGGCGACCCAGACGGGCCACGAGGCGCCCGACCTCTCCTTCAACAGCGAGAAGATGACCACGGACCGGCACTGCTACGAGTGCAAGGTGCGCTACCGCGACCCCAAGCCCAAGGACCTCGTCATGTACCTGCACGCGTGGAAGTACAAGGTGAGCTCAACCTCTCTCTCCGGTGCACTATTCCTGCCGTTAGCGCTGTACTTGTATCGGTGTGCTCCGTTGCCAAACACACACCATAGAGCATGTTAGTTTAAGACACAACTTTATACAGTTACAAAGGTTTTTTTTTTTTTTAAATTTTGAATTAGAATTTTGGAATATATTTTCTTGTAGTATTTCATTGAGAGCTTCATATGATAAGTTTTCCGTTCTTACTTCTGACAAAACGTTAATGAAAGATGCCAATTTGGTTTCAACGGTTTTCGTTATAATTTTTTTTTTTTACCTTTTTGATATTAAAACTGTAGGCTCTTCTTTACCATAGCACATTATTAATGTAATGCCTTGTTAATAATACAGACCTGATGCTACAAAAAGGTTTATCCTTCAAAATTCTAATTGGTATTTACAAGATTTTTTTTTCTTTTCAGAATGTATGAAACTGTAATAATACAGTCAAAAGACATTATTTTCAGGTGTTAAAAAATCAACATTCAGTAAAATTAAACAAATATCAAAACTCATTCAAAGCTGTATAATGTATAATGCTATAAGTTTAATATCTCGAAAAAACTAACTAGGAAAAGTTATAAAAAAAAATGTCAATTTGAAGTGAACATTATTAAATAAATACTTCAGCAAGAAATAAAAGTTAAACATAATCATAGCCAGTAAAATTATTTTACTATTGTAAATAAAAGGTAGTTTCTGGATATATGTAGGGACTTAAGTATGGTGCTTCATGCAAAGTAATCTTTTATCCATTTTGCTTCCTCAAATAAATTTACGTGATAAAATAATAATATTCTTTGTAAAAAAATTACAAGTATGACAGTTGAACAATCACTTGGTTATGTTGATCAGGGCACCAACTAATCCTAGGCCTTTACCTTGGCATTAATAAACTTGAGTTAAATTGCATTGTAGCCTCCTTAGAACCACAGTTCTAGGCAGTTACATCGGCACGCACGCCAAAGAGACACAAACGCAGTCTCGTGCTAGAACGAGGATGCAGAGGGTTTACGAGTTTGGTTTTGAACTTAGTAACAGTGTATAGGATTTCAGATTGTAGTGTGTAGGACAGCGTTGGTGGTGGGAAATTATAAACAAAATTCCAATTACAGTTTTATTCAAAAAATGGTAATTGATACACATAGGCCTAACAGGCTCACATTAAGACTCGCAATGCAGGTACACAGACCGTTCAAACAAATAGTCAATACAAAGAAAACGAGCATCAATAGACAGAGTAAGACATTTCATCAGTACCTCTGGTCAAAAATCTAGACACCACACAGAGCGTACACTAAAGTGTCGCGTGTTTACCCCAATCCATCGGCCTCAGTTACCAAGACATCTCGGTGGTGGGCAATCGAACCTCGATACACACATGTCCATCAAATAACGACACCACCGGGCAACGTGTAAGACAAACATACAAAGCTTAAATGAATACATATAATAAACTGTACATGAGCTCACGAGCAAGAAAACCATGTAGAGAAAAGATTGCCAATTTAGAAGCTTTAACAATTCACGTGTGCAATGCAGACGCCATGTTCCTGGAGAAACCAAGCCAAATTAAAGGAGTCACGTCCACAAACAAACCCGGGCTGAAGGCCCACAAATACAGTGAGAATATCCGAGCAAGGCCAGAAAGAAACGTGCATTATACTAGAAGTGTCCCAAACGACACAAAGGAAAGTATAGCATAACAGGCATGAAACATCCTAGGAGTCACCGCGCACGGCACTCGAATGAGATCCCGCCTCTCTGCACTCACGCAAATTAAACTAGCACGTGGTTACTCCAAACATTGACCCAGTGAAAGGCCACACACATAAGCCATGTAATCGTGAACGTCGAAAAATAGACTGACAAAGAAAAACACTCCAGAAAAGCTATACAAGTTAATGCACTCCAAGTTGAGAGCGAAAAGCAAGAAAACATAAAGGAGAATTACAAGCTAAGCTCTAGATTGACAAAGTTACTATACCATAGACGCATGAAGCTAGATGCAGAATAAAATGTGGAGCATTTCAAGTATAACGCCAGCGAGAAGCCAAGCGTGGTATAGCCATACCAGACGAAAGGGGCTCCAAAATGGCGATGCAGCCTGAAATAAGCATACACAACCCTCCACTGTGCAGGTGCAGAAGGGAAAATTAAGAGGAAACGAAAAACACAAGGTACACATACGTCAGTATGACAAAAGGCATGGAGGGGCGGAGACGTCTGCTGCAACTAACCCCCTGATTAAAGTGTTCCTACCAGGAGCGACCACTGCACAGGTCGTCAGCAAGAGAGCTGATACGAATAACCAACGATAAAAGTGAATATTTTCATTCAGCTTTTCAAACTCTTGACAAAAGTTCATAGGCAGCGACATAACAGCCAACTGGCGGCTTGAATCAGTAGACAGGCGACGATCTTCTCTGGAAGCTGGAGCTGAAGTGCAGTTCGACCAGAAGACAGGAAGGAGTCTAGCGGCTTGAAGTTTGCACGCTCGGAGACGGGCAGCCTGCTGGCCAGTGCAGCACGGCGGGTGGACTAACCCACGGGGGGCAGCCAGAGCCCGCAGGCAGAACGACAGGCCCTGCCCACGCTCCAGCCTGCTCGGGCGTGGCTTCGAACAGCAAATCAGCGTGAACGGGGTCGGGCGGCACGCCTCGACCGGGTGCCAGAGTGACTGCTAGGATGCAGCCGTCTCAGCGGGCGGAGAATTTGGGCACTCCAAAGAATGCCAGGCGACGATCCAGAAGGCAGCTCAGCCAGACGAACACCGATCATGACGGTGGTGCTCGGGGCTCGGAGTAGACAGTTGCAATCTTCTGCGGCCATCAAGGACATCTGGGACGGTCCCTGCCACGGTAGCCGAGGCCGTAGGCAGAAGTTCAAGCAGGCCAACAGGAACCGGCGTGGCGACGTCGAGTGCTTTAACTGGTGGGTCACTCAAGCGCGGGGCAAAAGACGGCAGCAGTGGTGAGGAAGATCCAATTGGTGGCAACAATCCGCAAAGTCAGCAAAGGCAGCTCCACGTCAAATACCGCGCGCTACTCGGGACGGGTCGGGGGCTCCAAGCTGCAACCAAAAGGGACAAGAGGAGAACCCAAACAAGCAGCAGGGGAATCTCGCTACAGGGTTGGGGGAGTTATGAGAGGCAAAAAAAAGGGGGTAAATTAAAAAAAGTACACCAATATAAAAAAAAGGGTGAAAAGAGCCATAAAAAATACAGAGCGTCAGAAAACAATACCAAACCTTAAGGTTTCGCCCTACACATTTAAGGCCTTGTTACCCTTAAGATATTTAGAGCAAACGGGCGTCTCATCTATTTTAAATAAAACCGATACGTCAAAAAGGTCACATCTACCCAGTTTCTTGGTAATGACATCGGGAGAGGCTGCATTTAAATCCGCCAAGGCACTGTCCCGGTCAAGAACAGGGGACTCTAGCGCAAGTCATAACAATCGGGCGGACGAGCTCTTGGGTGAGCAACACCCTTAATTCGGGAGCGAAACCAAACCGCAACTCGTGCGCGCGGACTACAAGAACTCAACGCATCCCACCTAAATAGTCAAGGCCAAAGATTAAATTGAACGAAAGACCTGGCACCACCGTGAACACCCAGTCCCAGGAGTACCAAGCGATTTTAATGTGTATCACAACCAAGGTATTCGCCCTTGGAATATCACAGTTAGCTGTGCAAATTCTTACACCAGTGTCACACGTAACATGTTTAGACAAACAGGGAAGGCGTTTACACAAGTGCTCGAACATGCTTTGACTGATGTGCGAACCTGTAGCTCCTGAATCAATCAGGGCTGGGAATGTCTGTTCCTGGATATGAGCAGGCTTCCCTGGCATTGAGCCTGATAACGGCCGATCCCTTTACATTTGAAACATTTTCTCCTGCCGATGCCTACACAGGGACTCTTGCACTCGCCCAAGACATGCCCGAAGGCGCAGCAGTTGGCACAACTACCGCATGTGCCAATTATGTCTGGGAGCATTCGAACCCCCCAGTGCCAGTAAATACGAAGCACGGGGCGTCATCACGAGGCTGGCTTACACTGTTAGGTGCAGCACCGGCGGGCGCGAGCCCGTCCAGGCCGGCAGCACACACATTTGCACAGACGACAGAAAACCTGATATAGCCTGCACGCGAGACACCAGGCTAGAAATAATGGGCGGGAATGCAGCATTATATTGCCTGGTAGCTAGAAGACGTTACTCCGCCTCACTGCCCCAACACATGCAGTTACTCTGTGGTGGTGTGAGGCAGAGACATAAAACTATGTTGGCGGGTAAGCGGAGACGTTTTCTCAGGATAATCAGATTACCCTCAGGCATATCCAATTAGAGTACCTCCGCACACGAAACTACCTAGTTGATAAAGGCAATTACCAAACTCGTTAGGTGACTGAAATCTACAAGCAAAGTCACGCTTACACGTGTCAAGAACACGAGGTGGACAAACAAACAGCAGAACCTGCGACTCGAATTCTGCAAAACTACCCTTATGCGCAATATCATCGGTGATCAATTGCACATACGTGCTGCCACACTTGCTGAGTAGAGCCTTACGGAACTCGTGCTCGGTTACCAAACTCAACTGGTTAATCCGGGTGGCTTCAGTGAGAAACTCGAACGCAGCTCGAGGCTTGACACCATCAAGCATAGGTAGGCCCTTTAGCGAACTGAAAAAAAAAATTTAAGATTAAAGGAATTATTCTCCGTCCGACTCACTCCTTCTGCGGCTGGCCGTGTTTCTGCAGCAGCCGCAGTGTCCCAGGACTTTTCACGAACTGCACGAGCCTGGCTCGGAGGTCAGCCACGGTCTTGATGAGCTCAAACTCCAGGTCGTTGTCCTTCATTTGGTCGAGCAAGTTAGCGCGCCGCCAACTTGTAGATCCAACTCGTGGAAAGAGCGCATGGTTGCAGTACATGGAACAAAAAAATAAACAAAAAAACACTGCCTAGCAGAGTAGCGCAGCTTTTGTAGCCTCCTTAGAATCGCAGTTCTAGGAAATTTCATCGGCGCGCACACAACAGACATCTAAACGCATCCTAGTTATGACACCGCGCACACCCCTCGAGTGATACCCCGCCTTTCTGTACTCACGCAAAATTAAACTGGCACGTGGTTCACCCAGTGAAAAGCCACGCACGTAAGATGTGAAAATCATGAACAGTGAAAAATAAGACTGACAAAGAAAAAAAAAAAACAACACCAGCAGAGCTATACAAGTTAAATCACTCCAGGTCGAGAGCGAAAAGTAAGAATGCATGAAGGAGAATTACAAGCTAAGCCCTAGATTAAGTTACTATACCGTATACGCGTGAAGCTAGATGCCGAATAAAAGATGGATCATTTTAAGCAAGACGGCGGCGAGAAGCCAAGCAAAGTTAACAGCCCGAAACATACCAGACGAAAGAGGCTCCAAAAAGGCGACACGGCCTTAAATAAGCATACACAACCCACCACTGCGCAGGCGCAGAAGGGGAAATTAAGGGGAAAGGAGAAACAGAAGGTACATACACGTCACAAGTACAAAAAGCCGGGAGAGGGGAGCGGGTGGGGGGGGACGGGACGGGACCAGAGAACGGCAGCGGAGACGTCCGCTGCAACATACACAAACAATATATACTGATAATCAGGAAGTAACCACCAGCTTAATATTAATTGTATCCAAAACAGAGTAATGACGGGAATAGTAAAATCGTAAATTTCACACCAGCAATTAAATGTCTAATTAGGCAACTTGTAACAGCAGAAATAGTATTACATGTAACACAACTAGTTCAGTCCAAGAGCAAAATAACTAAGACTCTCAACTTTAAAATAGGACTACTAGGGAAATTTAATGTTAAGAGTAAGGATTAGCAACAAATGATCTTCACCACATACTGCAAATGTATGAGGTGTAAAATTATGTATGATTTTTGGACACCGTCAGCTACTCTACACAAATACACTCTTCCATCTAATACATATACCTGACTACACGCTCATCCGAACTTTGCAATCATACATTTTGTAATGTTTTTTCTCGTTATGACAGTGATCTATGATAAGTTTGCTGTATACTAGCAGATTCAATCGTCGGTTTCGGAAACTAGTGTAGATGTTATCCAGGACGGTACAGCCGATGCAATTGTAGTCGTTTCTCCCAGTCAATGTGAAACACCGCAAAATCCTGTAGGTAGTCAGGTAGAAGTGCATATCGAGTCTGTGACTTTTCATATGACTGATCACCTAATATGTAATAGTATCTGCTAATAACACACGATGACAACCAAGTCTTGCTGCATCACAAGTCCGATTCCACTCGACAAAAATATCTGTAGTCGATTAAGTGATTTAAAGTTCGTAGAAACCACATCAATAATCCAATTGTTTTAAATCCGTGTTTTACTGATTCGTACAACGACTCCAAAGGTCCAAGGTAAACCCATAAAAATTACACACAAAACCAACGTAAGACTTGAGATTAAAAGTTTTCAAATTCTTAAAATATTTAAAAATCAATAAAACTTCAGCTTCAACAAAGCTTAATTTTAACTTTCGCAGCAGGCTCATAGGCACACACGATCGCACATACACAAACGCATGTGCTCATAGGGTCGCATAAACCCATGCAACCCTGCTCATACGCATGAACGCAATCACCCCTGATATAGGGCAATCAAACAAGCACACACGCAAAAGCACCCGAACACATAATCGTGCGGGCGCGCACGCACGCACTCGTTCTCGTTCTCATGGCCGCGCGTGCACGCTTGCACCCGTATGCATAATCTCGCGTGCAAGCTTGCACACGTGATCATAGGCTCACGCGCAAAAACGCACCCAGGGCGCATTGACACGGGCCCGTGTTCATAGGCATGCACGCTTTCACACGCACGCACACACGCAAGCAAGCACGCAAGCACGCAACCGTGCTCATAGGCAGGTGCACACGGCAATTTCGCACGAACATACCCACACAAGTGTGCATGCACCCGTTCACACACCCGTTCACTCACGAGTACTTTAGCACGAAAGTACTCATGCACATGGGCACGTTCGCACGCACGTACACGTGCACATGAACACGTTCCCGAGCAAACACACATTGGTACGTCCGTGCATGCACACGTGCACAAGGGCAAGTGTGCACAGACACATACAAGCGCACGCATCCAAGCTAAAGGCACGTGCACGCACCCGTATTCAGGGCATGCACGAGTATCCATGTTCAAGGTACGCGCACACGTATCCGTGTTCAAAATACGCGCACGCGTATCCGTGTTCAAGGCACGCGCACGCGTATCCGTGGTAAGGCACGCGCACGCACCAGTGCTCAAGGCACGCGAACGCACCAGTGCTCAAGGCACGCGAACGCACCAGTGCTCAAGGCACGCGAACGCACCAGTGCTCGTAGGCACGCGAACGCACCAGTGCTCGTAGGCACGCGCACGCACCCGTGCTCGTAGGCACGCGCACGCACCCGTGCTCGTAGGCACGCGCACGCACCCGTGCTCGTAGGCACGCGCACGCACCCGTGCTCGTAGGCACGTGAACGCACCCGTGCTCGTAGGCACGTGAACGCACCCGTGCTCGTAGGCACGTGAACGCACCCGTGCTCGTAGGCACGTGAACGCACCAGTGCCCACGGGCATGTGAGAGCACCCATGTTTAATGACCTTTGTGTACGGAAACGCACACAAGCGCATCCATCCGTGCTCAAAGATACATTAGCATGCATAACCGTTCCCATCGCAGGTTATTGCACCCGTGATCACGAGCACGCGCGAGTTATATAACACCAATGCTAAAATGCACAAATGCATGGACACCAATTAGAGGACGCGCAAGCATGCACACACGCGCACACACACACAATAACGCACTCTATTTTATTGACGCGGGCGCACGCACTCCCTCTAACTCATAGGCTTCTAGGCACAGAAGTGTACGCACCTTTGCTCGTATGCAAGGGCGTGCACGCACACACGAACGTACGTACCCGTGCTCGTGGACACAGGTCCCGCATGACCTGTGATCGTGGGCACAGTCGAGCACGCACGCACTCATGCTGGAGGCACAGGCGGTCATGCACGCATGTACACACGCAAGCGCACACACACGTGCAAGCACGCACTCGCGCTCGTGGGCGTGGGCGTGGGCGTGGGCGTGGGCGTGTCCAGGTGTGCACGCACACCCGTGCTCGTGGTAACAGACGTGCACACATTCCTTTCTCGTGGGCACAGGTGTGCACGCACCCGTGCTCGTGGTCTCAGGCGTGCATGCACACAGGCTCGTGGGCGGGCGTGCGTACGTGCGTGCACGCCTGTATCCACAAGAACGGGTGCGTGCGTGCACGTCGGTGCCCACAAGCACGGTTGCGTGCGTTCACGCGCACGCCTGTGCTCACGAGCACGGTTGCGTGCGTTCACGCGCACAAACCCGTGCTCGTGGGGACAGGCGTGGACACACGAACCCGTGCCAGTGGTCACAGGCGTGCACGCTGGCTTCCGTGCTCGTGGGCACAGACATGCACGCTGGCTTCCGTGCTCGTGGGCACAGACATGCACGAACCCGTGCTCGTGGGCACAGACATGCACGAACCCGTGCTCGTGGGCACAGACATGCACGAACCCGTGCTCGTGGGCACAGACGTGCACGAACCCATGATCGTGGGCACTGGCGTGCAGGTACGCATGTTCCCGTGCTCGTGTGTACAGGCGTGAACGTCCGCACGAATTCGTGCTCGTGGGCATAGGCGTGCATTCTCCCTTGCTCGAGTTGCTCAGGCGTGCTTGCACCCGTGTTCGTGGGAGTTCGTGCGTGCACGACTGTGCCCACGAGCACGGGCGCGTGCGTGCACGACTGTGCCCACGAGCACGGGCGCGTGCGTGCACGACTGTGCCCACGAGCACGGGCGCGTGCGTTCACGACTGTGCCCACGAGCACGGGCGCGTGCGTGCACGACTGTGCCCACGAGCACGGGCGCGTGCGTGCCCGACTGTGCCCACGAGCACGGGCGCGTGCGTGCCCGACTGTGCCCACGAGCACGGGCGCGTGCGTGCACGACTGTGCCCACGAGCACGGGCGCGTGCGTGCACGACTGTGCCCACGAGCACGGGCGCGTGCGTGCACGACTGTGCCCACGAGCACGGGCGCGTGCGTGCACGACTGGGCCCACGAGCACGGGCGCGTGCGTGCACGACTGCGCCCACGAGCACGGGCGCGTGCGTGCACGACTGCGCCCACGAGCACGGGCGCGTGCGTGCACGACTGCGCCCACGAGCACGGGCGCGTGCGTGCACGACTGCGCCCACGAGCACGGGCGCGTGCGTGCACGACTGCGCCCACGAGCACGGGCGCGTGCGTGCACGACTGCGCCCACGAGCACGGGCGCGTGCGTGCACGACTGCGCCCACGAGCACGGGCGCGTGCGTGCACGACTGTGCCCACGAGCACGGGCGCGTGCGTGCACGACTGTGCCCACGAGCACGGGCGCGTGCGTGCACGACTGTGCCCACGAGCACGGGCGCGTGCGTGCACGACTGTGCCCACGAGCACGGGCGCGTGCGTGCACGACTGTGCCCACGAGCACGGGCGCGTGCGTGCACGACTGTGCCCACGAGCACGGGCGCGTGCGTGCAATCCTGAGCCCACGAGCATAGTTGCGTGCGTTCACGTGCACAATCCCGTGCTCGTGGGCACAGGTCGTCATGAATGCTATTACGCACGGACACACATACACGTGCACACTCCCGTTCTTGTGAAATAGGTGCGCACGCTCGGACCCGTGCTTATGGGCTCGGGTATGTACGCACACTCCTGTGGGCACAGGCGTGCATGCATGTACGCACACACACGTGCACGCACCCTTTCTCGTGAGCACAGGCGGGCACACATATACGCATGCACCCGTGCTCGTGGGCACGGGGTGCGCGCGGGCACGGGGTGCGCGCATGCATGTGAGCTCTTTATAACGGGTGCATAATGCACATACGTGTGTGAGTCATGGGCGTAGATTTGCATGAGTGTGTACGTGCAAACGTACCCACGAGCACGGGCACTTCATTCACACACGTGTGTGTGTGCGCACGCATTCGTGCGTGTGCGTGCACTCATGCGTGAATGCACTTGCGTATGCCATATGAGTCAAGTGCAAGCTGCTAGCGCACGCGTATTCCCATAAGCAAAAGTGCATGCGTCTGGCGCGCGCGTGTGCCCATGAGCACAATTGTGTGTGGCGGGCACGCGTACACGTGCACATGGGCGCCCGTCTATCACGCAAGCATGCTAATGGGCACGTGTGCGTACACTCGCACATACGCACACACATGTAGATGCACATATGCGTGCTCAACCACATACGCACATGCACATAGATGCACACACACATGCGCAAGCACACAACCTCGCATACACGTGCGTGCGAAAGCACACGCACGCACATCTACTCATGGGCACGTGCGCATGCACACGCATACATCACACGCACACATCACAATGAATGGGGTCAGGCAGGCATCCTCTTTTATCCAGACATCTCAATTTGTAGTGTTAACTGCCTGATCCAGTTTTCTGAGAAACTAGGAACTGTCCTATTTTTTAACTAAGTGAAAAAAATAAAAGCATGTAAATTGTGTACGAAACAGATTTTGAGAAAGCCAATTACTGTGATGGATGGATGTGAGGTAGATGCATTTAAATGTTTGTTTTTATTTTCATATTCATAATAACCAAAGTGAATAAAGTTATAATATTTATCTCTTTTCTTTATTTATGTAAAATATTTTGTTTTTACTGTAAATTCCGGCATGGTACAAATTTTAAATGAATACCATACTTATTTATAGTTTAATGGAAAATTATTCATGTAGAGCATAAAATACTTAACATAACGTTACCTTTAAGTTCACCTTGTAACCCTACACACTATGTATTTGTTCATCTAGCAGTTATTGTTTTGAGTTACACTGTCTGCCACATCCATTTGCAACGCTAGATGCTGCTATTTATTATGCATTAATTAAACCTTGCTTACATTTAATGTGTTTTTTTAATTATTTGCCACAGGGTCCGGGCTGGTCGTACGAGACGGAACTCCCGGAGTGGGCGCGGCACGACTGGACGGACGACGACTGAGCTTCGCTCTCCACCAGAACTCCTCAGGGTCCAACACGCATGGAAGCACGCGACTCCCTGCCGCTGGCCCTCGCGGCGCAAGTTGCGAGTAGCCGAGGGCGATGTTAGTGGCAAAGTTCTGGCATCTCATTTTTTTTAAAACAATTTTCTTCTTTTTCTTTTGGAGTTGTGTAAAGACACGCAAAGACGTGCACTTTGCAGTAATTTTTTTTTTCAGTATGTAACCAGCGTGTAGAAAAAAAAATAATGATAAAAAAAAAAGGACTTGATGTATGCCTTCTGCATGGACGGCCACTGGCGTTTTCTCAGCGACGTAAATGTGCGCAGAGAGGGAATTGATTTTGTTTTCTTTTTTTTTTTCTGTTCAAGTCTTCAGATGTGGAGCGATGCACTCCTGTTAATCGTAAGGGATCAATACCGTTGCAAGTTGCAAGTGGGAATCAAGTGTCGACGTTACAAGAGCTGAAAGGCAGATCCGCAGCTGTCCTTGACTTAGCTCGAATTTTTTTTTTTTCTTTTTTTCCATGCTCTACACCCCAGTAAAGAGATGTAGAACTAGTTCATGCATACTGTTAGTCTTTGTAGATAATTCTTGACTGTGTTTGTAATACATGCGATATAATTTTAGTCTTGTTAGACATACACTTGTTTTCTTTTTTTTTAACAGAGAAGGATATTTCTAGTCATTGTTCACTGTAAGTTTGAGTGGCATGACTACTCTGCCCCTAGTTCTCATCAGCATCTCTGGATTTTGCACGGGCAGTCCTGTTGAGACTTTGGTACGTACAAGGTACTGGTCGCATCTTCCCAGTGACTTCTGCATCATCGCTTTGCCGTCCAGGTTTCTCTCGCCTCTCCCCTGAATGATCTGGTTGAAAGCGAGCAGGTGTGGCAATGAGCTGGTGTTAGTGGCTATCACTTGTGAAGATGCTTCTTGCATCATGACGATTCTGTTCTTGGAACTGGGGGCAGCAGGGAATGAGTTGTGGTTCCTCTGTGTCGTACATGTTTGGTATGCTCAACCATGACATACATGCTAGAAAGTAGTCTGTCAAAGCAAAGTTTTTTTTTTTTGGTACTTAATTAATCATGTGCTTGCAAAGGAGAAGAACCACAGTTGAATTCAACATGAGAAAGTGTTTTTCCAGTATATAGTTTAAAATATCGTGAACTAAACAAAAAAATTGTTCAGGCTTGCAGCTACAAGACATAAAAATGCCTTCATATAAATAAAACATTTATCCCTTGTGGGATAAAATTATATTTTTATAGTATTTGTAACATTTTCACAAAATCTTATAGAAAAATATATATACATTTAAAAGTTGGAATGTTAGTAACAGTCCTGCGAAAAGTTTGAACAAAAAAAATTGCTTAAACAATAATACTAATGACAATCAGCTTGAACTATTTTGTTTCAAGAATTTGAAACTATATTCTCTGTAATGCCTAGTTGGCCTGAAAAACAATTATTATCATCATTTTATATTTTAAGTGGTTAAAATCCAGTTTTATTGCTTTTTTTTCTTTCTTCTTTTAAAAGTACTTCACTGAAAACCTTTTTAAGTAAAAAAAAAACAACCATTTGATGGCATTTTTTTTTCTATCTTTGCTGTTTTCTTATGAATATTAAAAAAAACTTATAAGACTTTTGTAAATTTATTGAAGTGAAGTTGTTTAGTAAATGTTTTAAAGAAAACCATTATATAGTTTTTATTTGTATTAAAATGAAAGAAGTTCTTAACCAAAGTATTTCAGTGTGAAAGGATGAAAAAAATGTTTGAATGTTAGGAATTCTTGAAGAATTGTTCAATGAGCAAACTGTGATTTTGCTGTTCTCATAAAATTGTCATCTTCTTCCTTGCTATAAATCTTTTCAGCCAGTTTTGATATGTCTGCCATACTCTTCTTTGTTGAAAAGATGAATTATATTAGGTACCTTTGTTAACACATGCATATTATTTTATTGAACCTGTAAAATCTCATAAGTGGTCAAACTAGATATGAAACTCAGAAACTTGTTAGTGTTGTCAAGTAATTCATTCTTGGCCTCCTTTTCTTTATCATACTTGCCGAGTTAAAATTATCCCTTAACCTTACTATATGTTGCCATGTTGCTTTTTTGATTGTTCCCACCCATGTCTCTCAATCCTTCTCAGGAAATAAAATACATTTTAGTTATGTACTGCCAACAGAGT
Organism: Bacillus rossius redtenbacheri; assembly: GCF_032445375.1. Lineage (NCBI taxonomy): Eukaryota > Metazoa > Arthropoda > Insecta > Phasmatodea > Bacillidae > Bacillus > Bacillus rossius. The sequence continues at coordinate 31,009,480 of NC_086338.1, read as the reverse complement.
TTGAAAAAGTTTACCTGGTACTGTCTTATCCAGCCTTTTGAACCATTTTTATGTATGTATTTTTCTCTACTTGCATTGCAGTTTCTCATTTCCAGCATAGTTTGCATCTTTACATTATCAAGTTTTTTAGGTAGACATTTACAAGCGGGGACTCAACAAAAACAACAGATTTTTGTCAAAAATTTATGCACTTTTCAAGTCTTTTTTCCCACTGTTTGAAGCAACTCAGGAACTCTTCCAATTTAGATATCCTCCAGTAGCCTTTGCAGAGCTGTTTATACCGCCTCCACATCATCAAAACGTTTTCCTTTTAGTCCTTTAGTCCTTTCAGTCTCAGGAACAGGAAAAAGTCGCACGAGGCTGCTAGGTCTGGAAAATATGGAGGGTGGACAACGAAAGACCACCCCTGAGAAGCCAGATAGCAGTTCACTCGTAAGGCAGTGTGTGCAGGGGCGTGCTCATGATGAAGGAACGTATCACCTGATCACCAAAGTTTTGGGTGTTTCTTCTGCACATCCTCTTGCAATCATCTTAAAACTTCCAAATAAAAGTGCTGGTTAACAGTCTGGCCAGGGGGAACAAATTCCTGGTGCACAATTATAAGAAAAACTTAAAAAAACACAATTATAAGAAAAACATAAAAAAAAGCCAATGATTGTCATCTTACTTGTCTTGCATTTTTTTGGTCTGGGAGTCTTTCACTGGCTTGACGCTTGCTTAGTTTCTGGGTCATATCCGGAACATAAATCGTCACCTGTAATGACTGTAATGGATCACTTTCAATCTCTTTTTTCAGGTCCTGGCTCAAATTCAATCAAATGTATTTTTGATCCTGTTTGAGAAGGCAAGGAACAAATTTAGTGGCAAACACATTTCATTTGCAAATCCTCAGTCGAAATCCGCTGACATAAGCTCCAACTCACTCCTGTCTCTTCTGAAATTAAGTCGATCGTGAAACGATGATCTTTGATTTTTTTGGCGGATTTTTTTTTCTCAATGTTTTCATTGATTCGAAATATTGAAGGGCGCCCAGAACGAACATGATCTTCAAAACTCATCTCACCACGTTTAAAGTGCCCAAACCACTCAAAAACTTTTGTGCGGCTCATAGCATCCTCCTTGAAAGCCTTTTGAAGAATTTTGTAAGTTTCAGTTGCTGATTTTTCAAGCAGGAAAGAAAATTTGAAACACACTTATGCTCTCTTAAATCTGCCATAACGACTTCACAAGCGGAACACAAGAACAGTGAGAGAAAAACAGTACTACGAACAAACATTAACCTACAAACTGATGCCGTCTGGACAGCTGTTTAGTGAAGATATCTACTAACCATATCTAGCGGGACTACTCTACTACGTCTATGATTGGCAGTATCAGTCAAGTTGTTTTGGGTCCCCCCCCTCCCCTCCTCCCAAATATTCTATAGCATTTTGATGTGTAAACATCTTAGCCTTCAGTACACAGCATTTGGTTGGAGTAATTTCGTGAATGTGAAACTGAAATGCATAACCATGGTGCTGCGCCTGCGTGGAATTCTCACAAAATTTGAAAATATGTCAAACCCGCATGATTCATTTGTATTAGCTTTTTCAATATCGTTCAAACTAAAGATATGCCTTCACCCCCTCAGGCACCATTACATCATAAAACGCAATTATCTTATAATATTGTATATAAAATAAGAATATTTCAGAAAAAAAATATATTAAAAGTCCTTTAACTTTACATTTTGTTCTTTTAAGCAACCTTGCCTACACCAGTACACAAACATCATCATAACTGTTACGAAACTCCCCGAAGTGCATCAAATGCACCAACTGAGAAAAATTGTAGGAAATAAAAAAAAATTTGTCCAACCTGGGTTGGGTTGGGTTGGGTTGGGTTGTGTTAGGTTATTACCATCTTGTCAAACGGATTTATAGTTATACCTGTTTTACCTAAAATGAATTCTTTTCGTAAATTTATCATACTTTGCATTATTTTTGAGAATTCTACGTTAAATTTTGTGTTCGAGTTACGTATTATAAGTTTATTTTTTACATGAGAACACATTTATCTCCTAGTTACTCACATATTTGTTATAACATTTTCATTAGAATTATTTCACCATCAATTTTTTTAGACATACTAACTTATAAGGATACTAATTCTTTGACAACATGATAATCATATTGTAGAAAACTGAAGTGTTTGGAGATGCTAGATCAGGCCTTCTCGGTTAAATTTACCATCAGGCCACTTGCATTAATTTTGCAATCACATGAGATTCTGAAAATCCAAAATTTAAAAAAAAAATTACATAAAACTCATTATAATTAATGTTTAGCAAACAAAATCTAATCATTATCAGAGATATAAATCATAGTACATGTTAATCCATTTTACAAAAATACAATAGCATGTTGACCAACTTGACAAGAATTTTAACGTGAAAAATGCCTCGTCCTGTTCTTCAAAAGTTCTGTTTACTGAGGCCCATAATTGGTGCAAAAAAATATTTTTAGGCATTCAAAAGTGTCATTTCTCAAACAAGTTTAATTTTTGCATTTAATGTACCGTGTTTTATTGCATAGTCATCACACATTTTATTCTAAAATCAAGTTTTAAAAGTATGGGTGAGACGTTTATGCGAGAATAAAAATTTTTGTCAAACAAAGTTATTCATAAAAAAAATCGGTTTTCTGTAAAGTCGGTTTTCGGACGACAGTTTAACGTGACGTCATAACAAAACATTGCTGAAATGATTGATCCAGAAGAAAAGAAATATCATATTCGGCCTGAGACTCAAACCATTTAGGCATTAAAAATATTATATTCTTTGAGGAAGAAATTTTTTTTTTAAATTTTCTATCTTTTGTATGATAAAATCTACCTCTGCATACTTTAAAGAATAAAATTGAATCAATTTTATTGAATTATCACTATTTTGTATGGATACAAAGAAGGAGTGAAATGAAATGTACAATTTAATTAATAAATTTACTTTTATTTGCATTCATTAATTCAAATATATTTATTACTTTTGAAATGTTGCGTGCGCCGTATTTATTTCTACAAGTACAAAAAAAAATACACAGCTGCCAAGATTCAAACCGATAACCTTTGGATTGGAAGTCATCCATGCTGACCACACGGCCACGAGACCATAATGATAATAATTGTTTTAGATGATTTAAAATAATAATATTCCACGCACAATATTTGTTTGAATTTCTTTTAACTAGCATATTCTCTGTTGGACTCGAAATATTTACACGCTAGTGGGCTCATAACTATAATACGGTGTGTGATTTAGTTGATCAAATAATAACTCATAACAAATAATTACCAATGTCAAACTAAAGCGTGAAAAGTGTCATACCAGCAATAAATATTAAGTTACACAGCTAAAACAATACTCATACAACACTGTTTAAATATACTGATTTACCCTAGTAATTAAAATAATACGTACTTATAAGAACGCCATTTCCTTGCGAATATACTCCCGTGGCGCGGTGCACAACAATAACCTCGAACCCCGGCCAAGTTCTCTGTACCGTCCGCAACATACCAGAAAGATGCCACGCATGCGTAAACAGGACACATCCGTAGTGGGACATCCGTAGTGGGACAATTTTGTGCGTGCAGCCAGCGTTCATCGATTTATTAGACGTTGTCACGTCAAAACAAAACACATTCATGGAAAGTATGTTTATTTAAAATGTGAAGTATAAAAGAGCACTCCAAACAATTTAAAGTAATAATTCATGCAACAAAAACCTTTCTTCAAATTAATTAGAAAAACAAAATCTGTGATCCAAATGAGCACCTGAATGAACGCGTAACTATCTCTGTAGTACACACCATCGTTGTAGTACACACCACAAGAGTGTGCGGGATATCAAATGTAGTTAACTCGGCACTTGACAGAGAGCACGCATTGCATGCAATCGGCGAGATATCGATATTCAACTATGTGTGTGCTCTATATGGGAAGCAACATAACCAAACACGAATGATGCCAACTAGCACTGGCTACATTTTTGTAAGTGGTACACCGCGGCGACGCAAATGAACAGATAAAGGTTATAACGTTTAAAAACTTCTTTAAAAGAAAATTTACACATCAGATAACTTCGTATTTCCGTTAATTAAATAGATAAGTGGTAAAGTCTGAATAAATATTAGATTTCTACTTTAAAATACATTGTTTTATATGGAAAAAATACCCACACAAAGCGCTCTTGAATCTAATAGCGGGACCAAAAACATCATGCGTTTACGAGAAAGGATTTTTTTACCCAAATTTTGACGTCCTAAAATATAGGTGCAATGATTATGCGTGTGCAACAATTTTGCGATAAAAGAGGGTACTCTAGTGGATCTGTGTTGATCCTAACAGGGTCAGTACTTTGATTGCTATTTCTGTAATAATTGGAAAAATTTTCATGTTACTTAGATCAGTTCAGAAGTTTATGTAGTCAGTAGCTGTCTTGGAGAGTTCATTCACTCTTAGCCCAACAGAAAAGTCACACGTTTCCAGCTTTAGACTTAACTTCATCAATTGAAAACCAACCTTTAAGTTCATTTATGAGCTCTGGTGTAACATTTTAGTCATGGCGGGTCAGCAGATATATGCCTGCGGGCCACCTATTGAGAAGACAAGTGATAGATGCCACATCATGTTGCACTCAAAATGTTGGCTTTTCTGGAAAGGCAGGGAAAAATCAGGGAATTTGGAGTTGGTCAGGGAAAGTTAGGGAGCCCGCACTGGCTATTTTCTTCTTTTATGTCCTTGTTTGGTTAGTTTCTCTGAATAATTTAGAAATTAATATGAAAAGGAACAATTTCAATTTTATTATCATCTAATCTAAGGTGCTGATTTAGATTTCAATTTCAGTGTTCATGATTAATATAAGAAAAAACTTAAAAAAGATTTTATTGCCTCATGTAGTGAGGTGACTTCATTGGAACTTGATCGTTAGCATTAATAAAACTAAACCCAAGTATAATTTTTCTACAAAGAACATCAAAATTTCTTAAGATGAATTTGAAAATAATGGCTGAAGTTTAATTTCCAGGTGTGCTTAAAATCATTGTTTTTTTAGAGTTTATACAAAATATTTTACAGCCTAGTAAGGCCTTTCTCCATTATTTTAAGACCCTGAAGAAGCAAATGGTTTAGGCCCTGCATAGTCTAGAGCCACCTGGCATAGATGTACACAATAGTGTGTCAATAAAAGAATCTCCCAGTTTCAGTGGTATTTTTAACAGTTTAATTTAGACTATATACAACAAATCATACATCAAATTGAAAGTAAAATAACCTAGTTATTTACAAATGTTCAATAAACAAATGTTTGCTAAAAACAAATTAATTAAATTGAGGTTTATGTAAAACATGTAATATATATTTTTTTTTGTTTTTAAATTTTGGACTCCCAGAACCTCAGATAATTTTAAAATTGATGCAAGTGGCCTGATGGTAAATTTAACTGAGAAGGCATGATCTAACATCTCCAAACACTTGAGTTATCCACAATATGAATATCATTTTGTCAAATAATTTGTATACTTTTAAGTTAGTATGTCTAGAAACATTGATGACAGAATAATTCTAATGGAAATGGCAGTTTTTTTTTTTTTTTATACGGCACACATCCAACTTAAATTCCGATTCTTCATAGGCTTTGGTTAACATGTCCGGAATAATGGAAGAAATAGCCTCATCAATTCTGTAAATCTAATCAGGATTATCATTAGGTAGCGGCGGAACATAGACACAATATTTTATGAAGCGTGATCACACAATGGGATAGATTAGAAAGACAAAGATCTAGAAGGTTATTGGAAGATTGTATTAGGTTGTGCTGAATTAAATCCAAATTAGATATGAAATCAAGTAGGCACTGAGCCTTGGATCTGACATGTGCACGAGCAATATTGAAATAGTGATTACCTTTCCAATATAAGTCATTAACTATTACTGCAATTCTTATTTGGCTAGACATACTTTGTAGTCCAGTATTGTACATTTTTGACAGTTAATAAATTCTTGTCATTAGATCATTATTATGCCTACATACTATAGTTTTTTTTTTTTTTTGAGGTAATGAAAGAACACCAGAAACTAGTAAATTTTAGAGGAAAACAAATTATTAAATTATATGTTGACATCAAAGGGTTTTTACAACTTGTTTTTTTTTTAAAAACTAGTTTATTACAATTACAGTGAATGGTCATGCTTAGCCAGTTTCTTGCTATTAAAGGGGGGAAAAAAGATTTATTTACCAGCAGATAGTATGCAATTAGTTTTGAATATACTACATATTTTCAATTGTTATCAATAGTGGGTTTGTGTTTTTCGTAAAATATCTGAAAAGTTTTATTGGGAAATTTTTTAGCCAGAGTATCTAATAACTTGGTTCAAGTTGTTTATTTTAAAATATTTGGATTAATGACTATAATTTGAAAACTACAACACATTTATGTTCATAGTTTATCCATACCATCATTACCTCATATATTTAGTTGGTAAACTTTTTAGTTATTATTAGTGTTGAAGTTTTATTCTTTTGGAGCAATGTTTTCAGAGACCAACTTCTTATTTCCAAGTGTAGTTATATACTTAGTTTTAATACTTGTACGTACATAATGAAAGACAGTGTATTTTACTACAAAAATTAACTATGTTGTCTCAGCATATTAAAAAGGCCTAGATGTGCACATTCCGAAGTATTTTAATAGAAGTGCATAATTCACAACCATTGTATAAATATTATTTATCTTACTTTTTCCTAATTACAACTTTGTAACTTTTACTTTACTTTTTAACTCAGTGTAATTATTTCAACCATGTTTTTTTTTTTTGTGAAGTGCATCATTTGTCAGAAATAAATTTTTTTTTGTGTTTAATCCAGTTTATTTTTATTTTTTAGAAATCCACTACTGATAATTACATTACATCTTTATTATTTTAATAACTCAATAGGATCTTTTTATTTGGAAAATACAAGAATAAAATAATTTCCCTGAGATTATTAAAATACCAGTATCCAATTTGTGTTTCCATTATGCATGTATCAATAGATACATCAGTTTTCATCACTGTGATGCGTCCTTTCATTAGTTCACCTGCTTTTACTGCTTTATTTATTTTCTTAATGGTTTTGAATTTGATACATGTAGAAATGTGGCATCAACATTGCATTTTAATTTTACGGGATCACTCATGAGGAGTTACCACCCTCTGGAGTAGAATCTGTAATTATAAATTAGGTCCTAATTATAAAACTGACAAAGTAATTTGGCAAACTGGAGATGCTTCATAAAAAAAACCAAAAAAACTTATTGCATTTGGATGTCTACTAAAGGACTGCACGTCACGCATGCAGCATGCAGTGTATGGAAGAAGACAAAACATATTTTTGAACATAACATTACTGTTATTATGGTTTATTATTTGTCATTTTAATAATGTGTTGAATTGCTCTGTTAGTATTCAAAATAGGACTCACAGTTATACAATATATTTTGCTATAAATGATGTAAAGAATAATTGCTATGAGTAGTTGTAACTCCTGGTGAGTCATCCTATTTGTTACTTCGTAATTCTGTACCTAGGCGGTAAAGAAGACCATGTTAATTTTTTTATGAAATATAGTTGGCACCATGTTCATGATGTTCTTTTTTGCTTACCATTATATCCAAAGTACAATTTTATATACAAACACAATAGCATACAAAAAAAATTTCAAAATGAAAACAGTAACTTTTATCTTGAAAATATTTTGTTTTGTCTATCAAAGGAACTCTATAATAATGTGTTAAAGTTTCATAAAGCTACTATAGAAGATGAAATGTAAATACATATTTAGATTTGAAACAAATTTAATCTCTCTCTCCTTAAAATTTACCATTTTGTGGCACGCCGGCTTAAACCTGCAGGGTACAGAATTGCAGTGCCCAAAGATCTCTCATCATGCAATTGGGGACAATATTTTAATGCAAATGAATATTCCAAGAAGGCCATTCAGTTGTTTAGAGTTTTGACGAAGCAGCATTCCAGAGAAAAATCCTATCCTCCTTTCATAACATAGTTGGAACATATCAAATACCTATTTAAATATAGTATTGATTACTCACTGCTGTCTTGGAATTCCTACATCTGTCTGGGAATTACTATTGTGTGTATTCTGGGTGTAGCTAAGCTGGTAATGTGTGTGTGTAATAGAGTATGTGTCAGCATGAATCTACATCTTGTGGATAGTATTAGCAGTTTAAAAGACTGTAGCGTTAGTCTGGAATAGTGTAGCCTTGAGGCGCCCCCAAGAATGCAGTCTGTTGGGTTTTCGTTCTGCTTTGATAGCGTCCGTGTTTACTGTTTACTCAGTTACCTACTACTCATTCATAGAATAGATGTGTGTTTTTGATGTGTAAACATCTTGCCTCTTGGTATACACCATTTGGTAGGAGTAACTTCGTGAATGGAACATTAGTTGAATGAGTGGAAATGTGTAGCCACGGTGCCAAAGTTGTCAAGATGGCGAGACCCACGTGTAGCAACATCAACCTGTAAATAGTCACTTTCGTAAACATTAAGGGGACATACCAAGTGTATTAGTGAGCCAAATGAAACTTTATGGTAGTGAAACTACCGTGGAATATATTTGGTAAAATAAAATAGTCACAGTAAACACAAGTTTTAAAATACCTAAGAACACTAGCATTAAAATAATTATAAGATATTTTGTTCTTGCAAAATCCCAATAGGCTCAGTAGCACAGAAGTAGAGCGTGCATGTGTAAAGCTCTAGGGCGAATTTTTAATGTGGTTCAAACCTCATCACTGTAACAATTTATTTTTTTACTTTTTTTAGTAACATAAAACTAATATAATATTGTGTAATAATTATAATAATGAATCAGATCAATAAGGTTTTGTGTTTGTTTGTAGGAAGTAATTTACAACGGATTTCAATTATTTAAGCAAAAACAAATATACAAACTTATATTTAGTGTTATGTGTGTTTTAAAACGTTTCAGGTTAATATTTTAGCAATTACATTGACGTTATAACTGCTAAAATTTGCAGAAACTTTGTTGTATTAACTGTTTAGTGAATTTTAAAAACATTGCCACTAATTTTATAGAATTCTTGTTGAAAATCAATTCAAAAGCCGGGGTTTAGGATTTTTTCAAGTCTTTTTCGCTTTTATCGGAACCATTTCTAATAGTTTAAAATTTCCAGTTGTTTCGTGCTGCTGATCGCTATGTGCATCTGATGGTGGCAAGCAACGTTTTGATTCAGGCAGAAAATTCTAACGGCGGATGCAGAAAGTATGTGCGAGATTCGCATCCAGAAATTTTGGTATTTGAAAAGCAAATTTTTTTTATTTATGAGTATATTTATCACACTTGGCACTATTTTAAAGAATTCTACATTAAATTTTGGGTCAGAGTTTACGTAGTTGCAACATGAACAACATAAGAACACATGAATTTACTCGTTACTGAGGTTATATGTTTACACATCACTGGTGAGTGCAGAAAGACAGCTCACATTTATATTTTTTACTGATTACATTCTCCGACACTACTGTGAGACAATTTTTTAGACACATGGCAAGTGATCAGAATTATTCTGATTCCGATTTTGGTAATATTTTGCATAGTAACCTATGAGCCGATTCAATAATCTCTCAACAGAAATCTCTTTCCAACTATGGAAGAGAGGAAAATTGCATCTACACGACGTAAATTTTTTTTAAAAAATTTCCGAAGTTTTTTTTTACTAATTTCAGAAATATGAATTCAACAATATACCTATGTACTTAACACAATAAAAACAAGAGCTAGGCCAATACAGTTTGTTGATCATGATAACCCTCTGATACAGATTTAAGTGATTACCAGGCTCGGGAGCACATAAGCGATTTTTTGACCCGATTTAGTGAATTTTTGTAACTGAGATTGCACATAATTACTGCACATGTTCAAAGAACACTGGAAACGTCGTAGGCACTACCTCCAAACTGTGTCACCTTATACCATTTTCAAATGCTGTACAGCATGTTTTTTTTTACAAAAATAACTTAAAACTATTTTTTTTTCATTGCCTAGCATTAGTCGATAAAATATATACCCATTGTGCAACTGGACAACACTGACTGAAAATCCATAGAACACAGGGAGAATATTCAGTAAGTTGGAGGGGGGAGGGGGTTATGTAGCCCATATCTTCCCAAATTGTAAAAAAAAAAAAAATTAACATTTCCATCAACACAAGGAAAGAATTTTAAAGCAAACTTCGGGCAAAGTGGTTCTATCCTTTTCCCCCTTCTCCCACTGCACAAGAAATTTTGCATATCCTCGGAAAGGGCAAAAAAAAAAAAAAAAAAAGACACACACCTCAGAATTCAACAGAGAACTTATTTGTCAAACAGCCATTGGGGAAAAAAAAATTACTGGGTTCTTTGATTAATTCCTAGTTCTGTAACACTTTTATTCCTTTGTGCTGCCAGCAGATTGTATGTTATTTTTTAATTGATGCTACACAATGGAAAATATACTTTAAATTATTATAATAGAATTGCTTTTAACTTCAAAGATAAATTTTTTTGCAACCTTGTTTCTGTTCATAACTGATGGAATGATTACCTCCACCTGGCTTTTGTTCAACAAGTCAAACAAACACACTATGGACATAGCTGCCAATCTATGACATATTATTTGGGAAAATAGGCTTTTATGTGTGACATATAGGTGATTACTGATTAATAGGCGCAAGATTGCATGGTGAATTGCAATAAAACCAAAGTAACACTGATATTATAATCAGTACACCAAAAAGCACACAAATACAATTAAAATCATGAAACTAATCGGTATTTTCAAAGAAAACTTAACTCTAATGACAAATATGTAATTTCTTAAATATAAATTCAATGAAAGTTATTTATTTAGCATGCAATTTGACATTTTATGCAAATAAAATTGGAAAAATTTACTTTTTTTTTTAATGTTACAACTGTTATTAGTTACTAGTTTTTATATTAAGACATTAATTATTTTTGTGTTTGAAAAATGTACTGAAGTTTTTTTATTTGTTTCAAATAGTTAGACATGCTTATTACTAATGATTAAATCATAAAAGTGTATCATGTATCAGTCAAAATGACACTGTTTTGGAGAAAAAAAGTAGCATGGAACATTCAAGTATCTTATTTTTTTATAGCAATATGCTAACTTATTTAATAAACCAGAATTCATTAAAAATAAACCAATAACACAGATATCTCTTGTTTAAAAAAAAAAAAAATTATTGGCCTGAAAATTAAACCATAAAATCCTGTCTTTCTATTCATTAGGTAATTTTAAAAAAATTTGAATTCCTACTTAGGCTAGTTTGAACAAACATTATTTTGCTGTTGTGAATTAAATACATCTCTGCCATTAATGTGTCACTTCCATACTCATACTGAACAAAAAAAAAATCTTCATGACCCATGTTTAATATTGACAATGTAACCTGTGTCACAAGGCAGTAAATAGTCTTTTTATCATTTACTGAACGGGAGCATGTCATATGTTATACAAATTGGGTACTCGTATTAGGAAAAAAAAAAATGTCATTCAACTAATTGGGCTATATTTTAATGTTACAATAATAAATTGGAATCAGAATGAAACTGAATCATAACTGACAAACGACTGTGCCATACGACCAATCTTGGAAATCATTAGCTCAAGACACTAGAAGATAGCACTAATAAACCACAAAATGTGGCTTATTTCTTTATTTCAGAATTTTTCCTGTAGTGCATTTCTCAAAAAGTGAAAAAAAATTTGTTAAAAAAATTTTATGAGGGATACACTTTTCTGTGCCGAGCACGTTATGCTAGGAATGGAAATACTTTGACGGACACTGGGTAGTTTAATTTTATGACTTGGAATTGTTTGAAAATTTTGTTAAATTGTGGTTGCCATGTTGTGCTGGCAATCCTCACGACGGACAAGGACAGCTGTGGATCTGTGTGTGGGAGTCAGGATGATGGGGTCAGCCTAAGGGTGAGACATGTAAGAGCTTCCCCTGAGCCTTGTGTTTATAAGAATAACAATTTCATTGGTAGGATTACAGACGGTGCCTTTAATATGTGTTGTGTGTTCATGTTGCCCACATCATGCACCAAGAAGTCTTTTTCGCTGCTGCGTTCAGAGTTGTGTGACGTCGTGGCGGCGTCAACCCCCCCACTATTGCCCCGAGTCGGGCCGAGTGTGCTTTTTTCTTTTGGTTGTTTGTCTCGGCCAATGTACCCACACTCTTCAAATTGTGTCTGTACTTCATTTAATTTTGTTTTCAAATTTGTGATGTGTATGAAATTGTGGTGCAGCCCCAGTGGTGTAAAATGTGCACGAATGATGGAACATTGAGATTGTAGTTTTTTGCTCTGTTTTGTTTTTGAATCAGTTGGTGATGAAGCATGCATGGCGTGGAGAAAGATGCTTTTTAATGTGTGCTGTGTTTATCGGTGCTGCCAAAAAATACGTCATCATCCTCATCTGTCATCAGTGCGTGGCTTGAGCGAGCTTCCTATCCTGTTGTCTTTCCCCTCACTTTCTAACTATTTCCCTGTCAAAGTACTGGTCTTCCTCGCAGCCTTCTTCCATTATATCTTATTTAAGGCCAGCACCCTTCATCTGTTCAAGATGAAGTGTCACTTTTATGACAGGTACTTCAGGGAACATTCAGACTTTGATGGAAATACTTTCATGTAGCAAAGAATATTCAGCTGCCAAAGTCTGAATGTTGACTGAATCGTCTGTCAGAAAAATCACACCTTCTCTTGAGCCATATCATTCTTGATTCATCTCTAATCTTTGACAACCTCTGTACTGAAACACTTTCATTCTAAACTTTTCTCATTATGCTATTTCTCCTGGCTACTGTTATCATTATCTTTGTAAGATCTTTTTTCCATCCTGTATCCCTTCCCGTTTGTTGATTTCATTTCTTCCCTTTCCACCTTAACATGACCTAGCACTCTGGAACTGCTCCATGAAAATATTCACTGGTAATTATCATATTTAAACAATCTAAGAAACTATTGATTCTAATTTTAGTTTTTAATCCCTTGGAAAAAAGTTTATCTGTAAACTTCAAATGCACTTCAATTTAAGTAAGAGATTTGCTTGTAAGATGTCTAAAAACTAGGGATCTGCAAGTGTTCAAAAAATTATTTGATATTCGTTAATAGTTTTGATATTAGTTTCAATATTTTGAATTGAATAATTTTTTTTTGTTTTGATCCCATCAGATGTGTGAGAGTGAAGTAAATATGAAGCTGATACCATTTGAAAGTGACACTAACAGTTTCATTTGTTACAAGATTTGTTCAACTTAACACAATTTAAAATCCTGTATGTAATACAAAAGTTTATTTTCAAGAGTTGTTGCATGTGGCTTTAAAGTCTGAATTGTGTGAAAGTTGAATTGTGAAGTTGTTTAATATTAATGTATTTTTTAATTTTTTTTTTTTTTTTAAGATATAGTATGTCCAAAACACTAAACATGGTGTAGTGATGTAAACAGCAACTATAACCCTATTTAACATTGGGAGATAACCTCATTGATCTAGTTTCGTAGATAGTTTTTTTTCTTTATCCATGCATCCGTGATAAAGTAATTTCATCATTACACTGACATTTTCTGTAAATGAAAATGGAAGAATACCATATTTCACCAAAGCATTTAATTATTTTAAAATAATTATTTTTTACACACTGTGGCTGCAACTATAGTTTTATGTATAGTGATACCATTTAATATGCTAAAAGTCATTAGGTTGAATTGTGGCACCCATATTTTTCGAGGAAGTCAATAATGACATTGTTTGCGTTTTGTAGACATAATTTCTTTTAATAGATTTTGTACATGATGTTTTTGCTATGTAATAAAAAAAATTGAAGAGCTATATTTTTTCAAAGCCAAGAATTTTATATTTGTGAGACAATAAATTGTATAGCTTTAAGAGCTTATGTTTACATAAAGGCTTCCTTGAAACAGCAAATTTTATTTGCTTTTCTGGCATTAAATTCTATGCATTCTATTATTATTATCAGCTTGTTAGGCTAAAAAAAATTAAATATGTGACATATCATACTGGTAAGTATGTTGTTAATATGTGTGAAATATATCTACTCCTTAAATTTTCCTGAAACTAATGATAGAGGAACAAAAATATTTATCGTGCTTGTTAAAGATTAATGTTTTGAAAGTAACGGTATGTTAACCTTTCTGAACCAATAATTATTCTTGTGAGTAATTATTCTTGTGGCCAATGTATTGTCCAGGTTAATTATTGTAAAATTTACTTACTGGACCAAATGTATAAGTGTTGCTCCCCATTTATTGGCTTGTTTTTATGTGAAAGAGTTTCTTTTATGTTTACATAAGTAGTGTATCCAAGATTGGGTCAATACAAAATACAACATATTTTGATTATTGGTACCTACTCACATATTCAAATTAGGTGAATGTTTCTGGATATTATTTTCTTGCATACAGTTGTGGCGCAGTAAAGGGTATATAGGGCTTGATTGGTAAATTTCAGTTTATGTTAGTGTTAACATATGAAATGTTGAAAACTTACTGTTCAACCATGTTTCTGGGGTTTTTTTTGAAAGATTTTCTAAAACTTTTGTGATTTGTATTTGTAACATGAATTTGGTAAATTTGTATGGTGCAAGGATTATGATATTATTTTAGTAAATTTGGCTTGATTAAAAAAAATTTTAAAATTAATATTTTATAAATTTTTTTATAAGTCAAATGGGGAATGTGTATGCCTTCATAAAAACTATACAATGTTACATGACGAATGCTGTGAGGCCACAAGTTTTCTATAATAATAAATGATTTAACATAATATCATGTTTTGTACACAAAAATTCATGTTATATTTAATTGTGCTATGTCTAGAAGAGTTATTTGTACAGTTATTCGCAGTGAAGATATGGCAGATTTAGGCATAGGGATGAAATTACTTGTATGTCGAAGGTTTAAATGTGAGTAATAAGTATGTATTACAATCTATACATCACAGCAGGCTGTATCAAAGTGCTGTAAATGTAGCTTCTATTTTATTCGTGGTGCTTATTTGCACCTAATTAGCTCCAGTAATAATTATTTCTGAAATAGAAGTTTTATATGCATTTTAAATAGCTGTAAATTTATTTGGACAGGTACCAATGAAAAAGCTAATTTTGATAACATTTTTGCTTTTTAGCATGAAGACATGACAGAAATAAAGATTGTAATGTTCTTTTCAATAGTAGTAATAAATGCCACATCTTTGTAGTATATTCTTGTTATATTTTTGGGTTTAAAAGTTTTAAAGGAATGTCTTTCGATAGGAAGCCATTTTTTTTTTTTTTACTGAGAATATATCGTATAGTAAACAATGTTAGTCATTGCTCCAAAACCAATAAATGCCTATGTAACTACATATATTGTAAATATATTATTTTAACTATAACCCCCACTTAAAAACAGGGATGAACGTACTGAATAATAAAATTTTAAATGAAACTAAACAATAGCATTCAATATGAGCTAATTTACAGTCAAAAAACAATATACAACTTTTACACTGTTTTGCTTGTCAATATGTACTTGTAAAGCTTTCGTACATATTTAAATGATTGGTTAATTAGTACATCTGTTACATAAACTGGTGAGACATTACTACTAGTAGTTTTTCTTGATTACTTTCATGTATGTCTTGAACTAATTTTCATTTTTATTGATTTATTTCATTTTATATACAGAACGGCACCATTATTGATAATTTGTGACAAGAGCCAGCCTAGAAATTTACTCTAAAAGCAAATTGTTCCTGTTGTTTAGTAATTATCATACTGAACTTTTTAAGCAGTTAAAAATAAGGGGAAAAACTTCAGTGGGTAGTTTAACCAAAATAGTTTGTGTTTGGAATTTTGCTACTAACATTGTGTGTGCTCAAATTAAAAATGTTTAAAATAAAAATTAGTTTTTATCCTTATTTAAGTGCTACTTCATGTGTTTTTATTGATTGTATAGGCCTATGTAGCAAATATTAATTTTTTTTATTGTTTGCCACTGGGTAAACTATCTTCATTACAGTTACTAATCATACCAAATACCACAACATTTAAAAGCCTTTGAACATAAACACTCTTTCTAAAACAGTTTATGTTTATTATTTAAGCTTATCATAAGTAAAATAAGACATTTATAAATTCATTTTATTTCTGATAATATATGTTTTAAAAGTTGTGCTCATTTCATTTTTTTTTTAATGTGTATTCATCTCGCAAACAAAATTACAAATAAAATGTTGGGCTGTATCAATAACCGGTTCAAAAAATCTAAATTTCAAATGTATTGAAGATCACTTTCTGAAATGTTTTATTGCTTCATGAAATAAATTCTTCTAAAATTTACATTATTGACATCATGAGTACTATCATATTTTTATACTTACACTGTTTTAAGTTTTGTAAAAAGTTAGTAAATTTCCTTAAAAATACAGAATGTTATTTCTAAAAATTAAGTTTATAGGTTGACAATCCATAGTTTATAATTATAATATATTATTTTAGTTTCGATTGAATATATTGCTACCTAAATTAAGTGTGTTTTTCTTTTTTAACTAAATTTGCAAACACAGATAGTGTTTGTACTAATTCTTTGTTTTGGTTAGTGATAAGAAGGCTAATTACATTGCCTGCTGAATGTGTAAAAATAGTTGAATTAAATTATTTTAATTTAAGAGGATGTTAAAAGTGCAGAAGATATTGTTTTCACAATTCAAGACACTACTTAAACATCCGGCTTGCTGTATTCTGCTTGTGTAAGCGTGTTCGATTCAGTGTGCAATGCAATGACATTTTAAAGTTTTTACAACTTTATTTGGCAAACTCCAAATGTGATGCGAGATGAGTGTTAATTGATCTGTTTTATAAGTATCTCATGTGTGATGTTTCATAGTGTGGTGTAAATTTGCAAGTAGTGTTTTATATAACTAGTGTGCATAAAATGCCATATCAAAAAATGTTACAAAGGCAGTAATAGCGACATTACATAAATATATAATTGCAGATGCAGAAAAAAATAAGGAACTGAAAGTGTATAGTTAAAAATATCACTTTGAATTATTATTTTTTTTTTTTTTTTTAAATTCCTTCAGCAATGCTTGTCAATATGCGCCTAGGTTCTGCATATTTGAACAATTTGAGCATTCCATGCAAAAAGGCTTTTTCCGCAACAGGGTATATTGTAATGTGTAACTTGAGGTAGATCACATTTGGATTACAGACAGTGTTTGTATTGTACAAATTAAACAAAAAAGACCTTCTGTTGTTTCAGTTGACCATTAAAAATTTTTTTGATAGTAAGTATTTTATTTATGACTCATTTTCTCAATATTAGTTTTCAGTTTATTGTTCATTCTTGCTGCTTATTATTACTATTGTATAAATGAAAGTTGTGGTTAAAAAGTAAACATAAAAAATTCACAAACCTTGACTTTTTCAAAGGCAACATCCAGACCCCTATTAAGTACAGTGGCGTAGGCACGGGGGGGGGGGGACACGGGTGACATGTCCCCCCCCCCCCCCCCAGAGACACAAAAGGTCGCCCTAAAACTTACCCGCCTGGAGTCTGGCTAACGTTAGACGATGTGGCCGTGACGTCACGGGATAAGTATGCACATCCACTACCTGACGGGCGGTGGACAGAGCGTACCTGCTCCTTTCCTCGTTTCACACAGCACACAAGTTGTTTTAAAGGACTTAAGGGAACAGTACAGTGCCAGTGCGTGTTGTCTGCTGCAGTAGTAACCTGTATGGTGCCTTCTATAATTGCCCGAAGATTTTTCAGCCACAATGATTTGTGAATGACTCAGGTATAGTTCCTTTGCTGTTACATAAATATAATTAAGATATTTCTTTGTAAAGTAGTCTTCTCTGCTTGTACAGTCGGCCCGCCTTATTCACATTCGTTCGTACTTTACCATTTTAGTTAAAAACAGCTTGCACTAGAGCCCTGATTGCGGACTTTCACAATATTCTCATTCTGAATGTAAATTTTACAGTAATTAAAAATAATTTTATCTGTTCGGTGTTCGTGCCACCATTTTATGATGATGAAAGTATTGGATCTTGCATGCAGTATGCCACTGGAATAAATGTTATTTGTAGAGGTGGTGATTTATCGCGTATAAATTGGCTGTTTGCTGGACTGCAATATGCTGTGCAAACTGCAAATACACGACTTACTGAAGGTTTTATTTCGCTATTGGCCAGCGTGTGTATAGCGAGAATTCCACTTCTACAACGCAATACATCTGTAATTGGCCTTCAAAGAATTATGTCGTGACAAAATGCCCATTATAGTGTAATACCCCAAGTGTCTTAAAGAATAATTAAATAATAAGGTTAAAAGATTTGGAAGCTTTGATTACTGAGGCCCTAAATTAATAACTATAAAAGTCAACAACAGAGGCGACACTAGAAGTAAACAAAGAAAATTTAGGGACTCCCTACAAATACTTGGGAGTAAAAGGATCGTTATTATATATTAAATAAATAAAAACAACTGTTACGTCTATAGACTTCCTTATTTTATTAATCATTGTTCTTTTTTTTTTTTATAGATTAAATTTTCCTTAGTAAAGTCTGTTTTTCATTGATAAGTGATCTTATTTACATAACTCCCAATTACATTTATTATATGATATTCCTTAACGTTATTTACGATAGAGCCGGCCCTTAATGTATAACAAAAATTAAAATATTTAACAACAAGACTGAAATTAACATTGGTAACTTTAAAGTTTGTACATATAGTCCTTCCAAAACATAATATAAATTTCTTCTCCTCGAACTGCCTTTTACTGTCCGCTGTCTTAACTGGGTTACACTAATCTTGGGTTCGTGAATAAAAAGATAGAATTATGCGGGTATCACCCGGGGCTGTAGGTAGACGGTGATCAAGGTAGTAGGCCTAATGATGTTGGATTCTGCGCAGGAACCGACTCCAGAGGTTCTGGCAGAGGATTTTGGTTGCCCCAAACTTGGAACCCTGTCTGAAACAAAAGTCCAAATTCCAAAGAATTAGACCTGTTTCCAGACAGTATGCTTAAATGGCGCAAAAGGCCAATAGAAGGAAAATTAAGGGGGGGGGGGGATGACGTCAAGACTTACCAAAACAGGGTGTTGGTCCTGGCGCTCAGGAGAGGGCGTCTCGTCTCCGCAAACTCGAACCACGATTCGCGGTAGCCACGGAAGTCATCATGATTAATTTTAAAAAAAATAAAAAAATACTAAGTTTCTCTACTTTCAACTAAACTACTGACTGGTTAATAATTTTAGCTAGGGACTCCATCCCTTTAGTCTGAGAAGACTACATAATATACGATGTCGATGATTCGCAGAAGATCGCAGATACAAACGGTACCAGTCAGTCAGGAGGCGCGCACCGAAGTAAATTCAGAGCGGGATCTCACCAGGATATCATAAGCGCGGGGTCTCTAGAGAATGGGAGGGGGGGTAGGCTCTGAGCCGAAAATTACCGAGTCCACCCGAAGGTGTCCGGCATAAAAAAAATTAGATCTTACTGGAGTGACTGCGCGACTGAGGCGCTATCTTTTGGTGGCGAGAGGAAGTACTAATAAATCAACTTGTGACCGACGAGAGTGTCAAGCTAGGGCGTAATGGAGTATCCAGTGGTGCCACCTAGCGGCCTGAGACAAAGGAGGGGAGAGAGGTTGTCGTTACCTCCGCGCGAGCGCGGTAGTGTCGGCGCTGCCGACGCCTCACCCGTGGCATTAGTTACCACAGCCGTCGCTAGGTGTCGTTAAGGTGCAGAATCGTAACAGCGGCTGTGAAGCCTGAGATGGCCTTGAATTCGGTTAACGCACTCGAGCGGTCGTCGCTCCTAGCCACTTCTGAGAAGAGAGGGTGGGTGAGCAGGCGGGGGTGGCTTCAAAAAACGCATGGTCTGTGGGACACAAGGCCCACGGGATCCTCCTGTCGTGTCTTGCTGCTAGTGAACCTTATACCGATTCGTGACAGAGTTAGCAGGGCTCAGCACTGCTTCACAAGCTGCTCTTAGCAAAAGGAGACCCGCGAAGAAATAACGTTACCGGCTCCGACGTGCCTGGAGGCGGGAGAAATATTAGCCAGAATGCTAGCCTAGCATGAGGCTGGGAAAGAAAATCAGCTCGCCTCTGAGAACAGAGGCTGAGGGCCTGGCCGTAAAGAAAATAAGATGAGAGAAAAAAAAATAATATTTCCAAAATATTTAAGATTACAAAATTTTTAAATAAAACGTGCCTAAATACTTAATACACGGCACATAATCCCCCGCGTTAAAGCGGAGCTTAGGGGAAAGCAAAATCAAGAAACCAAAAACTTCAGTAGGACGAGTTACCAGGTTCGCCTGTATCCTACTACTTACATGCTAAAACACAAAAAAAAATATTAAACACTCTTATGAACTAATGTGCACATTCTTAATGACTAACATGATTAAATTCATTTACTTAATTAAAATTATTAACTTAAGTGGCCACTTAAACTAACACCTTATATTAAGTTTTCTTACAAACTAGTACCATGGATTTTTATTGTTACTTAATGTTACTACCTAGGTTTTGTATTCTTCAGTTAAACTCCTTATTGAGTCTTACATACATATATTTATATCTGGCATGCCCAGGCTTAGAGAAAGTAATCGCTCCTATTTTAAATTCGGATGCGCTTTCTTAAGGTGGGAGATGTGCGCTCGTGTCACATACTCTCCGGAACTGGGGTCGGCTAGACTCACAGTCACTGGGGTTAGAAACCGTTGGATCTGTAATGGTCCAGTCCAGCGATACGATAACTTGGCCGATCGCTTATCGATGGCCTTACTCTGCGGGTGTGCTTTGCACATTACCGTGTCACCTACCCTGTAGGGGTTAGGGGAGCGGTACTTATTACCTTCTCTGACTTGTTTGGTGAGCCAAATTTAAATTCCTACGCGCCTTTCTCCAAATCTCCGCGATGTCCTTGGGATCATCCGGCAGTAGGTCTTCGAGAGACCAAAGATTGGAAAGGGGTGTGTTGGGCTTATAAGTAAACATAATCTCAAATGGGGTGGATTTGTGTCCTTCATGTCGGGCATAATTAAATGCCATCTGTAACCACACCAAATTACTGTCCCATTTTTCCTGCGCATTCGCGTGGAACGCTATGAGCGCCGAACGAAGATTTCTATTAAATCTCTCCGCGTGCGAGGGTTTAGGGTAGTATGGCGATGTTGTCACATGCTGTATACCATGCGAGAAACACATGTTCTTGAAAGTTCTGGATGTAAACTGTGTTCCGTTGTCGGATACAATTATGTTTGGTAATCCTGAAGTTTTAAAAATATGATTTTGTAATGCACGCACAGTGGTGTCAGCTGTAGCCTTACGGAGTGGAATAAGCCAAACAAATTTCGAAAAGGCATCTATGGCCACAAGAAGCATAGAGTGTCCGGATTTGGATCGAGGAAACGGCCCTACAAAATCAATAAAAAGTTTTTGCATAGGTCTTTCGGCTACTTCTGAGGCAAGAAAACCGTACTGTGTATTTTGTGCAGGTTTACTTAGTGCACATAGCTTACATAACTTAACTCGCTGTGTAATGTCCCGGTGCATTCCTTCCCAAATAAAATGGCGTCGGATACCTTGAATGGTTTTATAAATACCTAAATGGGCACCAATAGGTGAACTATGGTAATATGTGAAAATCATATCACGCAGATTTTGTGGAAGAACAATTTTAAAGTGCCTTGACTGTTGTGTACGTTTTTGTAGGAGACCTTTAGCTAACTTATAAAATTTCGGAGCTGTACCCGCTTTAACTTGTTCAATTATTTTTGCCAAATATGGGTCGGCTTGTTGATGTGTTTGTATGTCCTGAAAAGCTAAGGGGAAATCGGTTAGGAGTGCCTGACACGAAATCTGGGGTTCCTCCTGAGATATTGTTTCGGAGGGGTTCTCGAACATTCGAGAAAGTGTGTCATCCACAATGTTTTCAGTACCGCGAATATGTTGAATATTAAATTTGAGAGAAGAAATTTTGGTGATCCACCTTCCAAGTTTTCCTAATTGTTTAGGGTGAGCTAACAGCCAAGCGAGTGCCTGATTATCAGTTTCCAATAGAAATTCCCTATGTTCCAGAAACTGTCGGAATTTATCAATACCAAAAACTACTGCTAAACATTCCAATTCATACACTGAAGATGCTTTCCTTTCCTGAAAAGTTAATGTACGTGAGGCGAAGGCAATGGGTTGCCTGGCGCCATCTATTTCCTGAGACAATACCGCCCCTATAGCAACACTTGAGGCGTCTGTTTGTAAAATAAAGGGTTTACTAAAATCTGCCATGCGCAGAACAGGTGGATTCGCTATGGCTTCTTTCAAGAAATTAAATGCCTTGTCTTGTTCAGGACCCCAAATATATTGTGTATTTTTCTTACGTAATGCATTCAAAGGTGCCGCATGCTCGGCGAAATTTGGTATGTATTTGGCATAAAAATTAGCCATGCCAATAAAACGAGCTATGCCCTTTGTGTCTTTAGGTGGTTTGAATTCCCTGATCGCCTGTGTTCGTTCTGGATCAATTGTAACACCTTTGTGTGATACCAAATGTCCAAGAAAAGATATTTCGGAAGCAGCAAATTTTACCTTTTTTGTATTTACAGTGAGGCCTGCCTTGCGCAGTCTTTCAAGGACAAGAGTCAGATGCTGGATGTGTTCCTCAAAACTTTCTGAATAAATTACAAGATCATCCAAATAATTGTAAACAAATTTAAATTTAAAATCCCCTACTACTTGTTCAAGAAGTCGTGTGAGTACTTGAGCACCTGTGGCCAAGCCAAAAGGTACCACATTATACTGGTAAAGATTCCAAGGTACGCAAAATGCGGTAATAGGTTTTGAGTCTTGCGTGAGTGGGATCTGATGGTACGCCGAATTGAGATCGAACACACTGAAATACCTGGCCTTACTAAACCAATGAAAGGCCGAGTTCAAATCTGGGAGGGGTGTTTGCGGTATTTTAATCTGTTTGTTCAGTTTTCGATAATCAGTGACGAAACGTTGTTCCGTGCCCTTGGGTACTAGAAATGCAGGTGAACTGAAAGGAGAATTAGAAGGTTCTATTACCTTATTATCTAACATTTTCTGTACGTGTTTTCTCATAATTTCCATTTTAGGACCTAAAAGTTGATAAGGGTGACTTCTGACTGGCGTGGTATCAGTCAATTCAATTTGATATTCAATTAGGTTAGTCCGACCTAATTTCTTAGTTAGCACATCTGAAAATTCATTACACAAATCTCGAATAGCAACTTGTTTACTGGGCTCGAGATGATCCAGGGACAAAGAATTTCTCTCGTCAGTGTTGGTAGAAACATTAGTAATTTGTCCTGACCTTTTATTTTCAGGTTCCACGAATGATATGACAAGATTTTTATTAAATTTAAATACAAAACTTCCCGCTTGTAGATCAATCAAAATACCTGTTTTAGCGATGAAGTCGGAGCCTAGAATAAGCTGCGTGGCTAAGTTTTCTGCCACAAGAAAAGGGAAATTCCAAGTGAATAATTCTATCCTGATTTTCACTATAGCCACTTTGGATATACTAATTGGTTCGTCCGCTGCAGTAAAACAGCGCACATCCGTGACTTCTGTTTTCAGAACCTGCTTGTTCTTCTGTAATTCCCTAAACAAATCGCCTGAAATAAAACTACGAGTAGCTCCTGTATCAATCAGACCAATAATTTGATTTTTGCCAAACATTGCTTTAGTGTATGGTAATACAGTTCGGACGTGACCAAAAATGTTGTGACACTTACGTTTTCCCTTGTTAGTCAGGCTAACACATGTTTTGCAAATTCTTGTGAATTTCTCAGAATTTTCTTTATGATTAATTTGCTGTGTTATAATCTTCTGTTTGTGTTTTCTGTCTTTTTCTGTGTATTTCTTTCGTTTATTTTTCTTGTGTTTTTGTTTTCCTGCGTTATGCCTTTTTTGATTTTTGTTTTGTTGTTGTGATTCGTTAGTATCCCCATTATGCACTGAAAAATTCCTCTCGGATGAAGTTTTAGGTGGACCAGGTAGAAATTTGCCTGGCCACCGCCTTACGCGTTTTTTGCCTTGTTGAAATTTGGTTTGAAATTTTTGTGTTTACATTGCTCAATGTAATGTCCTGTTTGCTTGCAATAATTACAGAAAGGTGTTTGTTGTTGTATGTTCTTGTTTGAACCATACCTATTATTTCTGTAGTAGTTTGTTTTCTGTTGTGGGTGGCTATTTTGTTGTTTCGTGTATGGAAAACTATTTGCAGTTTCTGCCTGAGAATCATGCTTATCCACGGACTTCGCTGCCCTGTTTCTCTGAGTGTCTGCATATTCGTAACTCATGGCCTGTATACAAAGTTGATCTAGTTCTACAAAACTCCGTGGCCTAGCCTGGAAAACAGCGCGTGAGCGCTCTGCCTGATTTAGTCCGTCTACTATGTAACTAACTATTTCGCTCTCTGATACGCCCAATCTGAGAACCGCCGCGGCTTCTCTGATTGATGCTACATAGTGTGGCAAGGCTTCATTACTTCGCTGTAGCCTGTTGTACCATTCCAAACGGTAATTTGTCAAAAGTCTGGCAGGTATAAAAAAATTCAAAATTTCTTCGTGGTATTTGTCAAAAGAGTAACTATTTTCTATTGCTTGACTCGTTCTTTCACTCAGTGGTGGTTGGGTGTAGGGAAAAACTATCTCCAACAACTGTTTGTCAGGGATGCCCCCTTTCTGTCTGATTTTAAGTAAGTGCCTTATGAATTCGATTAATTTATCTGGGTCAAGACCACTTGTTTCGGGAAAACCAACAAGTAATCTCTCGACTGGATGGGCAATTTTCCCATAACAGCTATACTCAGCCGCCCTTGGCGTAACTGGTAATGTTGTTTCTGGTTGATTCTGCGTTGATGGCGGAGGTGGGGGTGAAGGATGTGCAATTTGCGCGGTGGGGATGGTAGGGATCGGAGTTCCTTGCCCGGATGTCAATAAAGAATGAAACTGGGAATATGGATTAAAATATGGCTGGTTTGTGGCGAATGGGAAAAACAAATTTTGCTGTGTTAAAGGATGTGGATTTGCAGGCAAGTTACCGGAAAATGTGACACTGGTGATGGGAGCTGTAGAAGCATGTATGCCTGAGGGAATTTGAATGGTGGCTGCTGGGATGGGAGGGGTTGGAACTGTGATGAGTGATTGAGATGTTGATGTTGATGAAATGGGCGGAACCTGCCTTGTTTGACACAAAGATACTTGTGTGTCGGGTTGCCTTATTTCCTGAGGAAATTCCGGATTTTCACTCACTACCTTTCCTAGTGTTTCCATTCCTAGGTTTTCTGCCTGGGCAATGTTGGCCCGGAGGTCTTGTTGAGTTTCTAATTGGGCTGCCCTAGCTTTCAATTTAATTTGGAAGGCGTTTGTTTGTTGCAGACAACGATGTAGCTCTGTTCGATAAACACCATTGAGCACATCTGCGGAAAGTACCACAAGATTTTCCAGTCGTCTGGTGACATGCTCTAATCGCATAATGTGTCGCTTTACATTGGGCAAATTCTCTTCCACATCTGAATAACTTACGAAAGCAGCTATGTCGTAAAATTTGGAGCAAGCTATGTTGAATTCCTCGAGTATTTCTAAATTTAGATTATGTACTGAGGTAGGTAACTTATCACGTACTGCGGCTCGAAGCCTTTTTCGCAGCTCTTGCGCATTTCCAGTAGTTGGTAAATTACGCAACTGCAACTCGTAACTTAGTTCATCTACTAGTAATAGCTCCGGAGTAATCATCCTGTCCGGATTCATAGTATTACACAAAACAAAACAATACCCTCTTAAAATTATCTCTTAAACTTTAAACTTAGGTATACACTTAAATCTAGCTTATGATTAAAACAATTGCTTTATTGCGTGGGAAGTATGTGCCTTCATAATTTATTATTATTATTACTACCCGCGTCGGGAAAAGAACAGTGTATTCGGGTGTAACAAGCTGTCAGGTTAGCTTGCACAACAGGGTACCTACAAGGAACGTCAGGTCAGCCGGCAGGACTGACCTTGGCGCGCAGCGCCTTTAACAAGGGGAGTGGGGGGGAGGGAGTATCTTGTCCAGCGGACACGTCTCTGTTGATAAGCCACGCGCGCGGCCCGAGTTGCGTGGGCGGGCAGCAAGCCAGCTGCTCACAGTGCGCACTCAAATGTAAACACACAAAACTTATGATAATTTTAAAATTCAAGGGTCAATTTAGCTACTACGTGTATCAGCGGACAGTTCACAAATTACTTACTACAAAGAGATTCTAAGTGACAAAAAAATATAAAATTTTTTTATTTTTTAATTTTTTTTTAAATTTTAATTTTAGGTATGACCTTTCAAATTAGGTATGCCTATAGACGTAACCATGCTCTGCTACCATTTTGTAATACCCCAAGTGTCTTAAAGAATAATTAAATAATAAGGTTAAAAGATTTGGAAGCTTTGATTACTGAGGCCCTCAATTAATAACTATAAAAGTCAACAACAGAGGCGACACTAGAAGTAAACAAAGAAAATTTAGGGACTCCCTACAAATACTTGGGAGTAAAAGGATCGTTATTATATATTAAATAAATAAAAACAACTGTTACGTCTATAGACTTCCTTATTTTATTAATCATTGTTCTTTTTTTTTTATAGATTAAATTTTCCTTAGTAAAGTCTGTTTTTCATTGATAAGTGATCTTATTTACATAACTCCCAATTACATTTATTATATGATATTCCTTAACGTTATTTACGATAGAGCCGGCCCTTAATGTATAACAAAAATTAAAATATTTAACAACAAGACTGAAATTAACATTGGTAACTTTAAAGTTTGTACATATAGTCCTTCCAAAACATAATATAAATTTCTTCTCCTCGAACTGCCTTTTACTGTCCGCTGTCTTAACTGGGTTACACTAATCTTGGGTTCGTGAATAAAAAGATAGAATTATGCGGGTATCACCCGGGGCTGTAGGTAGACGGTGATCAAGGTAGTAGGCCTAATGATGTTGGATTCTGCGCAGGAACCGACTCCAGAGGTTCTGGCAGAGGATTTTGGTTGCCCCAAACTTGGAACCCTGTCTGAAACAAAAGTCCAAATTCCAAAGAATTAGACCTGTTTCCAGACAGTATGCTTAAATGGCGCAAAAGGCCAATAGAAGGAAAATTAAGGGGGGGGGGGGGGATGACGTCAAGACTTACCAAAACAGGGTGTTGGTCCTGGCGCTCAGGAGAGGGCGTCTCGTCTCCGCAAACTCGAACCACGATTCGCGGTAGCCACGGAAGTCATCATGATTAATTTTAAAAAAAATAAAAAAATACTAAGTTTCTCTACTTTCAACTAAACTACTGACTGGTTAATAATTTTAGCTAGGGACTCCATCCCTTTAGTCTGAGAAGACTACATAATATACGATGTCGATGATTCGCAGAAGATCGCAGATACAAACGGTACCAGTCAGTCAGGAGGCGCGCACCGAAGTAAATTCAGAGCGGGATCTCACCAGGATATCATAAGCGCGGGGTCTCTAGAGAATGGGAGGGGGGGGTAGGCTCTGAGCCGAAAATTACCGAGTCCACCCGAAGGTGTCCGGCATAAAAAAAATTAGATCTTACTGGAGTGACTGCGCGACTGAGGCGCTATCTTTTGGTGGCGAGAGGAAGTACTAATAAATCAACTTGTGACCGACGAGAGTGTCAAGCTAGGGCGTAATGGAGTATCCAGTGGTGCCACCTAGCGGCCTGAGACAAAGGAGGGGAGAGAGGTTGTCGTTACCTCCGCGCGAGCGCGGTAGTGTCGGCGCTGCCGACGCCTCACCCGTGGCATTAGTTACCACAGCCGTCGCTAGGTGTCGTTAAGGTGCAGAATCGTAACAGCGGCTGTGAAGCCTGAGATGGCCTTGAATTCGGTTAACGCACTCGAGCGGTCGTCGCTCCTAGCCACTTCTGAGAAGAGAGGGTGGGTGAGCAGGCGGGGGTGGCTTCAAAAAACGCATGGTCTGTGGGACACAAGGCCCACGGGATCCTCCTGTCGTGTCTTGCTGCTAGTGAACCTTATACCGATTCGTGACAGAGTTAGCAGGGCTCAGCACTGCTTCACAAGCTGCTCTTAGCAAAAGGAGACCCGCGAAGAAATAACGTTACCGGCTCCGACGTGCCTGGAGGCGGGAGAAATATTAGCCAGAATGCTAGCCTAGCATGAGGCTGGGAAAGAAAATCAGCTCGCCTCTGAGAACAGAGGCTGAGGGCCTGGCCGTAAAGAAAATAAGATGAGAGAAAAAAAAATAATATTTCCAAAATATTTAAGATTACAAAATTTTTAAATAAAACGTGCCTAAATACTTAATACACGGCACATAATCCCCCGCGTTAAAGCGGAGCTTAGGGGAAAGTAAAAACAAGAAACCAAAAACTTCAGTAGGACGAGTTACCAGGTTCGCCTGTATCCTACTACTTACATGCTAAAACACAAAAAAAAATATTAAACACTCTTATGAACTAATGTGCACATTCTTAATGACTAACATGATTAAATTCATTAACTTAATTAAAATTATTAACTTAAGTGGCCACTTAAACTAACACCTTATATTAAGTTTTCTTACAAACTAGTACCATGGATTTTTATTGTTACTTAATGTTACTACCTAGGTTTTGTATTCTTCAGTTAAACTCCTTATTGAGTCTTACATACATATATTTATATCTGGCATGCCCAGGCTTAGAGAAAGTAATCGCTCCTATTTTAAATTCGGATGCGCTTTCTTAAGGTGGGAGATGTGCGCTCGTGTCACATACTCTCCGGAACTGGGGTCGGCTAGACTCACAGTCACTGGGGTTAGAAACCGTTGGATCTGTAATGGTCCAGTCCAGCGATACGATAACTTGGCCGATCGCTTATCGATGGCCTTACTCTGCGGGTGTGCTTTGCACATTACCGTGTCACCTACCCTGTAGGGGTTAGGGGAGCGGTACTTATTACCTTCTCTGACTTGTTTGGTGAGCCAAATTTAAATTCCTACGCGCCTTTCTCCAAATCTCCGCGATGTCCTTGGGATCATCCGGCAGTAGGTCTTCGAGAGACCAAAGATTGGAAAGGGGTGTGTTGGGCTTATAAGTAAACATAATCTCAAATGGGGTGGATTTGTGTCCTTCATGTCGGGCATAATTAAATGCCATCTGTAACCACACCAAATTACTGTCCCATTTTTCCTGCGCATTCGCGTGGAACGCTATGAGCGCCGAACGAAGATTTCTATTAAATCTCTCCGCGTGCGAGGGTTTAGGGTAGTATGGCGATGTTGTCACATGCTGTATACCATGCGAGAAACACATGTTCTTGAAAGTTCTGGATGTAAACTGTGTTCCGTTGTCGGATACAATTATGTTTGGTAATCCTGAAGTTTTAAAAATATGATTTTGTAATGCACGCACAGTGGTGTCAGCTGTAGCCTTACGGAGTGGAATAAGCCAAACAAATTTCGAAAAGGCATCTATGGCCACAAGAAGCATAGAGTGTCCGGATTTGGATCGAGGAAACGGCCCTACAAAATCAATAAAAAGTTTTTGCATAGGTCTTTCGGCTACTTCTGAGGCAAGAAAACCGTACTGTGTATTTTGTGCAGGTTTACTTAGTGCACATAGCTTACATAACTTAACTCGCTGTGTAATGTCCCGGTGCATTCCTTCCCAAATAAAATGGCGTCGGATACCTTGAATGGTTTTATAAATACCTAAATGGGCACCAATAGGTGAACTATGGTAATATGTGAAAATCATATCACGCAGATTTTGTGGAAGAACAATTTTAAAGTGCCTTGACTGTTGTGTACGTTTTTGTAGGAGACCTTTAGCTAACTTATAAAATTTCGGAGCTGTACCCGCTTTAACTTGTTCAATTATTTTTGCCAAATATGGGTCGGCTTGTTGATGTGTTTGTATGTCCTGAAAAGCTAAGGGGAAATCGGTTAGGAGTGCCTGACACGAAATCTGGGGTTCCTCCTGAGATATTGTTTCGGAGGGGTTCTCGAACATTCGAGAAAGTGTGTCAGCCACAATGTTTTCAGTACCGCGAATATGTTGAATATTAAATTTGAGAGAAGAAATTTTGGTGATCCACCTTCCAAGTTTTCCTAATTGTTTAGGGTGAGCTAACAGCCAAGCGAGTGCCTGATTATCAGTTTCCAATAGAAATTCCCTATGTTCCAGAAACTGTCGGAATTTATCAATACCAAAAACTACTGCTAAACATTCCAATTCATACACTGAAGATGCTTTCCTTTCCTGAAAAGTTAATGTACGTGAGGCGAAGGCAATGGGTTGCCTGGCGCCATCTATTTCCTGAGACAATACCGCCCCTATAGCAACACTTGAGGCGTCTGTTTGTAAAATAAAGGGTTTACTAAAATCTGCCATGCGCAGAACAGGTGGATTCGCTATGGCTTCTTTCAAGAAATTAAATGCCTTGTCTTGTTCAGGACCCCAAATATATTGTGTATTTTTCTTACGTAATGCATTCAAAGGTGCCGCATGCTCGGCGAAATTTGGTATGTATTTGGCATAAAAATTAGCCATGCCAATAAAACGAGCTATGCCCTTTGTGTCTTTAGGTGGTTTGAATTCCCTGATCGCCTGTGTTCGTTCTGGATCAATTGTAACACCTTTGTGTGATACCAAATGTCCAAGAAAAGATATTTCGGAAGCAGCAAATTTTACCTTTTTTGTATTTACAGTGAGGCCTGCCTTGCGCAGTCTTTCAAGGACAAGAGTCAGATGCTGGATGTGTTCCTCAAAACTTTCTGAATAAATTACAAGATCATCCAAATAATTGTAAACAAATTTAAATTTAAAATCCCCTACTACTTGTTCAAGAAGTCGTGTGAGTACTTGAGCACCTGTGGCCAAGCCAAAAGGTACCACATTATACTGGTAAAGATTCCAAGGTACGCAAAATGCGGTAATAGGTTTTGAGTCTTGCGTGAGTGGGATCTGATGGTACGCCGAATTGAGATCGAACACACTGAAATACCTGGCCTTACTAAACCAATGAAAGGCCGAGTTCAAATCTGGGAGGGGTGTTTGCGGTATTTTAATCTGTTTGTTCAGTTTTCGATAATCAGTGACGAAACGTTGTTCCGTGCCCTTGGGTACTAGAAA
Organism: Bacillus rossius redtenbacheri; assembly: GCF_032445375.1. Lineage (NCBI taxonomy): Eukaryota > Metazoa > Arthropoda > Insecta > Phasmatodea > Bacillidae > Bacillus > Bacillus rossius. The sequence continues at coordinate 30,978,174 of NC_086338.1, read as the reverse complement.
TGCAGGTGAACTGAAAGGAGAATTAGAAGGTTCTATTACCTTATTATCTAACATTTTCTGTACGTGTTTTCTCATAATTTCCATTTTAGGACCTAAAAGTTGATAAGGGTGACTTCTGACTGGCGTGGTATCAGTCAATTCAATTTGATATTCAATTAGGTTAGTCCGACCTAATTTCTTAGTTAGCACATCTGAAAATTCATTACACAAATCTCGAATAGCAACTTGTTTACTGGGCTCGAGATGATCCAGGGACAAAGAATTTCTCTCGTCAGTGTTGGTAGAAACATTAGTAATTTGTCCTGACCTTTTATTTTCAGGTTCCACGAATGATATGACAAGATTTTTATTAAATTTAAATACAAAACTTCCCGCTTGTAGATCAATCAAAATACCTGTTTTAGCGATGAAGTCGGAGCCTAGAATAAGCTGCGTGGCTAAGTTTTCTGCCACAAGAAAAGGGAAATTCCAAGTGAATAATTCTATCCTGATTTTCACTATAGCCACTTTGGATATACTAATTGGTTCGTCCGCTGCAGTAAAACAGCGCACATCCGTGACTTCTGTTTTCAGAACCTGCTTGTTCTTCTGTAATTCCCTAAACAAATCGCCTGAAATAAAACTACGAGTAGCTCCTGTATCAATCAGACCAATAATTTGATTTTTGCCAAACATTGCTTTAGTGTATGGTAATACAGTTCGGACGTGACCAAAAATGTTGTGACACTTACGTTTTCCCTTGTTAGTCAGGCTAACACATGTTTTGCAAATTCTTGTGAATTTCTCAGAATTTTCTTTATGATTAATTTGCTGTGTTATAATCTTCTGTTTGTGTTTTCTGTCTTTTTCTGTGTATTTCTTTCGTTTATTTTTCTTGTGTTTTTGTTTTCCTGCGTTATGCCTTTTTTGATTTTTGTTTTGTTGTTGTGATTCGTTAGTATCCCCATTATGCACTGAAAAATTCCTCTCGGATGAAGTTTTAGGTGGACCAGGTAGAAATTTGCCTGGCCACCGCCTTACGCGTTTTTTGCCTTGTTGAAATTTGGTTTGAAATTTTTGTGTTTACATTGCTCAATGTAATGTCCTGTTTGCTTGCAATAATTACAGAAAGGTGTTTGTTGTTGTATGTTCTTGTTTGAACCATACCTATTATTTCTGTAGTAGTTTGTTTTCTGTTGTGGGTGGCTATTTTGTTGTTTCGTGTATGGAAAACTATTTGCAGTTTCTGCCTGAGAATCATGCTTATCCACGGACTTCGCTGCCCTGTTTCTCTGAGTGTCTGCATATTCGTAACTCATGGCCTGTATACAAAGTTGATCTAGTTCTACAAAACTCCGTGGCCTAGCCTGGAAAACAGCGCGTGAGCGCTCTGCCTGATTTAGTCCGTCTACTATGTAACTAACTATTTCGCTCTCTGATACGCCCAATCTGAGAACCGCCGCGGCTTCTCTGATTGATGCTACATAGTGTGGCAAGGCTTCATTACTTCGCTGTAGCCTGTTGTACCATTCCAAACGGTAATTTGTCAAAAGTCTGGCAGGTATAAAAAAATTCAAAATTTCTTCGTGGTATTTGTCAAAAGAGTAACTATTTTCTATTGCTTGACTCGTTCTTTCACTCAGTGGTGGTTGGGTGTAGGGAAAAACTATCTCCAACAACTGTTTGTCAGGGATGCCCCCTTTCTGTCTGATTTTAAGTAAGTGCCTTATGAATTCGATTAATTTATCTGGGTCAAGACCACTTGTTTCGGGAAAACCAACAAGTAATCTCTCGACTGGATGGGCAATTTTCCCATAACAGCTATACTCAGCCGCCCTTGGCGTAACTGGTAATGTTGTTTCTGGTTGATTCTGCGTTGATGGCGGAGGTGGGGGTGAAGGATGTGCAATTTGCGCGGTGGGGATGGTAGGGATCGGAGTTCCTTGCCCGGATGTCAATAAAGAATGAAACTGGGAATATGGATTAAAATATGGCTGGTTTGTGGCGAATGGGAAAAACAAATTTTGCTGTGTTAAAGGATGTGGATTTGCAGGCAAGTTACCGGAAAATGTGACACTGGTGATGGGAGCTGTAGAAGCATGTATGCCTGAGGGAATTTGAATGGTGGCTGCTGGGATGGGAGGGGTTGGAACTGTGATGAGTGATTGAGATGTTGATGTTGATGAAATGGGCGGAACCTGCCTTGTTTGACACAAAGATACTTGTGTGTCGGGTTGCCTTATTTCCTGAGGAAATTCCGGATTTTCACTCACTACCTTTCCTAGTGTTTCCATTCCTAGGTTTTCTGCCTGGGCAATGTTGGCCCGGAGGTCTTGTTGAGTTTCTAATTGGGCTGCCCTAGCTTTCAATTTAATTTGGAAGGCGTTTGTTTGTTGCAGACAACGATGTAGCTCTGTTCGATAAACACCATTGAGCACATCTGCGGAAAGTACCACAAGATTTTCCAGTCGTCTGGTGACATGCTCTAATCGCATAATGTGTCGCTTTACATTGGGCAAATTCTCTTCCACATCTGAATAACTTACGAAAGCAGCTATGTCGTAAAATTTGGAGCAAGCTATGTTGAATTCCTCGAGTATTTCTAAATTTAGATTATGTACTGAGGTAGGTAACTTATCACGTACTGCGGCTCGAAGCCTTTTTCGCAGCTCTTGCGCATTTCCAGTAGTTGGTAAATTACGCAACTGCAACTCGTAACTTAGTTCATCTACTAGTAATAGCTCCGGAGTAATCATCCTGTCCGGATTCATAGTATTACACAAAACAAAACAATACCCTCTTAAAATTATCTCTTAAACTTTAAACTTAGGTATACACTTAAATCTAGCTTATGATTAAAACAATTGCTTTATTGCGTGGGAAGTATGTGCCTTCATAATTTATTATTATTATTACTACCCGCGTCGGGAAAAGAACAGTGTATTCGGGTGTAACAAGCTGTCAGGTTAGCTTGCACAACAGGGTACCTACAAGGAACGTCAGGTCAGCCGGCAGGACTGACCTTGGCGCGCAGCGCCTTTAACAAGGGGAGTGGGGGGGAGGGAGTATCTTGTCCAGCGGACACGTCTCTGTTGATAAGCCACGCGCGCGGCCCGAGTTGCGTGGGCGGGCAGCAAGCCAGCTGCTCACAGTGCGCACTCAAATGTAAACACACAAAACTTATGATAATTTTAAAATTCAAGGGTCAATTTAGCTACTACGTGTATCAGCGGACAGTTCACAAATTACTTACTACAAAGAGATTCTAAGTGACAAAAAAATATAAAATTTTTTTATTTTTTAATTTTTTTTTAAATTTTAATTTTAGGTATGACCTTTCAAATTAGGTATGCCTATAGACGTAACCATGCTCTGCTACCATTTTGTAATACCCCAAGTGTCTTAAAGAATAATTAAATAATAAGGTTAAAAGATTTGGAAGCTTTGATTACTGAGGCCCTAAATTAATAACTATAAAAGTCAACAACAGAGGCGACACTAGAAGTAAACAAAGAAAATTTAGGGACTCCCTACAAATACTTGGGAGTAAAAGGATCGTTATTATATATTAAATAAATAAAAACAACTGTTACGTCTATAGACTTCCTTATTTTATTAATCATTGTTCTTTTTTTTTTTTATAGATTAAATTTTCCTTAGTAAAGTCTGTTTTTCATTGATAAGTGATCTTATTTACATAACTCCCAATTACATTTATTATATGATATTCCTTAACGTTATTTACGATAGAGCCGGCCCTTAATGTATAACAAAAATTAAAATATTTAACAACAAGACTGAAATTAACATTGGTAACTTTAAAGTTTGTACATATAGTCCTTCCAAAACATAATATAAATTTATTCTCTTCGAACTGCCTTTTACTGTCCGCTGTCTTAACTGGGTTACACTAATCTTGGGTTCGTGAATAAAAAGATAGAATTATGCGGGTATCACCCGGGGCTGTAGGTAGACGGTGATCAAGGTAGTAGGCCTAATGATGTTGGATTCTGCGCAGGAACCGACTCCAGAGGTTCTGGCAGAGGATTTTGGTTGCCCCAAACTTGGAACCCTGTCTGAAACAAAAGTCCAAATTCCAAAGAATTAGACCTGTTTCCAGACAGTATGCTTAAATGGCGCAAAAGGCCAATAGAAGGAAAATTAAGGGGGGGGGGGGGATGACGTCAAGACTTACCAAAACAGGGTGTTGGTCCTGGCGCTCAGGAGAGGGCGTCTCGTCTCCGCAAACTCGAACCACGATTCGCGGTAGCCACGGAAGTCATCATGATTAATTTAAAAAAAAATAAAAAAATACTAAGTTTCTCTACTTTCAACTAAACTACTGACTGGTTAATAATTTTAGCTAGGGACTCCATCCCTTTAGTCTGAGAAGACTACATAATATACGATGTCGATGATTCGCAGAAGATCGCAGATACAAACGGTACCAGTCAGTCAGGAGGCGCGCACCGAAGTAAATTCAGAGCGGGATCTCACCAGGATATCATAAGCGCGGGGTCTCTAGAGAATGGGAGGGGGGGTAGGCTCTGAGCCGAAAATTACCGAGTCCACCCGAAGGTGTCCGGCATAAAAAAAATTAGATCTTACTGGAGTGACTGCGCGACTGAGGCGCTATCTTTTGGTGGCGAGAGGAAGTACTAATAAATCAACTTGTGACCGACGAGAGTGTCAAGCTAGGGCGTAATGGAGTATCCAGTGGTGCCACCTAGCGGCCTGAGACAAAGGAGGGGAGAGAGGTTGTCGTTACCTCCGCGCGAGCGCGGTAGTGTCGGCGCTGCCGACGCCTCACCCGTGGCATTAGTTACCACAGCCGTCGCTAGGTGTCGTTAAGGTGCAGAATCGTAACAGCGGCTGTGAAGCCTGAGATGGCCTTGAATTCGGTTAACGCACTCGAGCGGTCGTCGCTCCTAGCCACTTCTGAGAAGAGAGGGTGGGTGAGCAGGCGGGGGTGGCTTCAAAAAACGCATGGTCTGTGGGACACAAGGCCCACGGGATCCTCCTGTCGTGTCTTGCTGCTAGTGAACCTTATACCGATTCGTGACAGAGTTAGCAGGGCTCAGCACTGCTTCACAAGCTGCTCTTAGCAAAAGGAGACCCGCGAAGAAATAACGTTACCGGCTCCGACGTGCCTGGAGGCGGGAGAAATATTAGCCAGAATGCTAGCCTAGCATGAGGCTGGGAAAGAAAATCAGCTCGCCTCTGAGAACAGAGGCTGAGGGCCTGGCCGTAAAGAAAATAAGATGAGAGAAAAAAAAATAATATTTCCAAAATATTTAAGATTACAAAATTTTTAAATAAAACGTGCCTAAATACTTAATACACGGCACAATAGTTAAATCATTCATAGTAAGCTATATTATTTTGAAAACTATGTCGGCTGGAAACATTTTTTGCGATAAATCACCATATCTAATTATGAACTTATCATTTAATTAATATATAATTTTTTCCATTCTGTACATTTCATCCTTTGACAATATCTGCCTAGGTTAGTTATAGTTAGGAAAAAAAAATTTCGTATATGAATTGAGTTCGAGGAATGATTTTATTTTAAAAAAGTAAAACAAAATCTAACATTGCAGTAATGCAATGCTTACAATTACATTCTTTCAACTACTATGCTTTAAATTATTTTCTCTGGTTTAACATAAGACATCTAACACACTACAGTAGAATTTTATTGTTTATTTTAATGTTTTATTTAAATATATAATCTCAATAGGTTTAAAACTTCTACAAATTTCATTTTTCTTTATCTTTTCAGAAAAGAATTTTGGACATTTCATTATGGATAAACAAAAGCGTAAGTGCCAGGTTTCTATTTCAAAATTCTTTGCCAAAAGACAATGCCCATCTACATCTCACGATACCGAACACCATACAAATGCAATAGCTTCAGATACAGATGTTATGCATGATAAAAATGTGAATGTTAATGCAACTCAGCGCAGATGCAAAAGATATTTCACATTACCTGAACAGACCGTTGAATGATCACGAGCAAGAGGAAGTTTTGAAAAGTATTTGGGTGCCTCCACAAACCTACAAATTTCCTGCAACGGAACGTAGAAAAGGAAGCTGTACAGAGAAAAAGCATTTTCTGAAATTCCAGCATAGCTGGTTAACTCGGTAGCCATGGCTATGTTATTCAGGTAAAGAAAATGGGGCATTTTGTAAGTTGTGTGTCCTTTTTTCAAAATCAGGAGCTGGAATAAACTTACAAGAACTTGGGATTTTGGCAAAAAAACTGTCCTCCCCCCAAAAAAAATTGGTTGTCTGTAAAGTCGGTTTACGGACGATAGTTTAACGTGACAACGTCATAACCAACCATTGATGAAATGATTGATCCAGAAGAAAAGGAAATATCATATTTGGCCTGAGACTGAGCCGTAATAGGCTTCTGCAACCAAACCATTTAGGCATTAAAAATATTATATTCTTTGAGAAAGAATTTTTTTTTTAATTTGAATCATATTTATTGAATTATCACTATTTTGTATGGATACAAAGGAGTGAAATGAAATGTACAATTTAATTAATAAATTTACTTTTAGTTACATTCATTCATTCATTAATTCAAATATATTTATTACTATTGAAATGTTGCGTACGCCAAATTTATTTTTAAAAGTACAAAAAAAATTTTTACACCTGCCAGGATTCGAACCAACATCCTTTGGATTGAAAGTTTGCGACACTGACCACAAGACCATGAGGCCATACAAGAAAATTTGTTGTTTCAAATTATATATATATATTTATAAACGTTTTTTTTCAGGGTAGAAGAATAATATTATTTCGTTTTTATAACACGATTTGATAACAAATACGCATCCCAAACAGGGACGTAACTAGACATTTTTCCACCCGGGGCAACATCTCATCTTGGCGCCCCCCCCCCCCCCCCCCCTTTTTAATTTTTCCCCAAATCAACAAAGAAAATTTACCGACAACATGTCATCATATTACCACTACATATGAATTCCACAAATACAAATATGTTTTATTAATTAGATAACAAACATATGTATTTATTTATAGCAATTTCATTTTTACAACAAGATAAAATACCCACTTATGTCTAAGCTACTTAATTTACATGTAATTTAAGAGTAGCATGTTTGATATATAATTTCACAATATTTACATAAATGCTGCAAATAAAATGAAAAGTTTATCATCAAATGACAGAACAATATGTGTGGACTGAATCGACAAAAAGAACAGGATATTTGATTATGATAAATATAGTTAACATTATGAATAAAAGATTTCACTCAAGTTGTTATCTTGGGAATCATAATTATACATTTGACACAATATCTTAATCTACTGGCTAATTTTGATTAAAAAAATTAATTCACACACAGAAAGCTTGAACTAAAACTTAACTTTACGGGCTCTTTTGGCTCCAAATGTTTTTACAATGCCCTCAAAAGACAGCTATGAAACTAACTAGTGATCTATTGATATGATGCTCAGGTTGGTTAGTCGTTGCTGACCTGTTAAATTTCTAAGGTAATTTATTATGATTTTTAGTTTGCTAAAACTCCTTTCATTAGAGGCGGTTGAGACTGGTATTATGCAAAACATTCTCAATGCTGTCGTTATGTTGGGGTATGCGTCTTCAAGCCCATTTTTATATATTAATGACAGAATATCTGCTGGTAAAGCTGTTTTCAAATTAGGGCTTATATCCAAGGCATGATACTTAAAACTTTCAACTTCTATCGCCAGCTCGTCCCTTTGTCTCAGTTCACTCAGAATCCGATATATTATTTGTATAATCAACAGTCTGAACTTTTTTTATTCTGAGAATTCATAGCTTTCATCTTCACCCTTTTCATCAACCATCCGCTTTTTCTTTCTTCCCCTTACTTGTTTGAAATGAGGATCTAGGTTAAGCTTTTCTGCTATTTCTTTCGCTTCTCTGATTGCGTTTGTGGAACTATTTAACCTTTCTGATCCTAATTCTGATATCAGACGGTTAATATGTTTTGCTGATAGATCGATAGTGATGTAATCTCTTTGTAATAATTTGTTGACGATATCAATGCGGCTTAGTTCCCTATAACAAAAACAGGAGAATGAATTCAAACTTTCTGACATTTCTTAGAAAAGAAGTTGCTTCTGTTTTTGTTTCAGCTGTTGTTATTGGGCTGGTCACGAGATCATTCAAAGCATCTATAATCTTGTCTAGATGCTTATATATTACAGCTACAGCTTCTCTCTTAGTCGATCATCTGGTATTGCTTTGCAGTTTGAGAGATAAGGGATCATGTTGCACTAGAACCTCCCATCTATTGGTGGAGGAAGCAAAGAAATTTTAGAGACAATTAAGTTGGCCAAAGTAGGAGTCTGCCTCTGGTGATAAGCTAGCAGCATTCGCCCCAACTAAATTTAGCAATGTGCTGCACATGGCACAAAATATGCCAAACTATTTACTTCTTTGATTCGAGATTGAACTCCTTTGTACACACCAGCCATGTTTGACCCATTATCATATGACTGCCCTCTGCAGTTCTTAACATCTAATCTATCATTTCTGAGTTTTTCTAAATTCTCTTCTGAAAGAGCCATTCCAGTTTTTTCACTAACTATTATGAAATCAAGAAAATTTTCCACTATCTCAGGGCCATTTTCGGTGATCTTCACGTAACGAAGAACTTCAGACATTTGTTCAAAATGGCTTAGATCGGGCGTGCAGTCAAACATAATGGAAAAGTATTTAGAAGCTTTGATGTCATTAACTATATGTTCTCTTATTTTTCCAGCGATAATATCTAAAAATTCATTTTGGATATAAGGAGAAAAGTAGCTGACCTGCCCCTTTTTATGGCGGAGAATGTGCTCTCTCATTTGGGGATGATAATGAGATACCAGCTCTATTGTGTTTAAAAACTTGCCACATCTAGGGTCACCAAAGTCTAGGGATTCATCAGAACCTCTTAATGGACTACCTTGTTTTGCTAAATGTATAATAACATCAATTATTACATACAAATCTCCTCTCCAGTGTGTTTCCTCCTGTGCTATTTGATCCTGCAGCTCTTTATAAATACCAGAGCATTTATTTAAGGATAATTCCAATATTTTCCACGAGCAAAAACACTTTTTGTGGTTAAGTGAATTTTCATGCTCAGGAATCCTTTCACTCAACATTTTCCACTGAGTGAAACCTTCTTCCTTGGCCAAAACAGATACTTTTTGTTCAGAAAACATGTAGGAAAAAAGTTTGCATGGTACACAAAACAAGGCATTTTTTGATTGACTGTATGTTAGCCATGTTCGGCGTACCTTTAGACCACCAGCCAATGTTTTGGAGAACCAGTCTTTGGTTAAATTTCTTCCTTCTCATGAGGTGTTACTTAGATCAGGTTCTACCTTCCCCTCGTTCAATAATCCTGATACTATAAATCATCTTTCTGTATCCGAAAGGGCTGCATGCCACTTTCCAGGGTCTCTGAAATCAAAATGAATAGCAGGCTCACCATGGACGAGGTCCTTTGCTGGAATTGTAGAATCCGAAAAAAAAATGCCTTAGATGTTCCAACAGTAGTCGTAAAATACTGCTCAGATATAGTGCATGGTTGGAACTCATCTTCATTGATGGCTTGTGTTACTGGAATTTGAAGTTCTTCTTGATGGCTTCTTGCCCGCTCACTCTCTGTTCCAGTTACACATACCTCTTGAATTGAATGTTCTTCAGGATCCTTACTGCTACTGCTACCACCTACAAAACAAAACCAAAGTAATTAGACTTGTTTGATCAATGAGTAAGTCTAGATATGTGATTTCTGTGTAAGCTATTGATACACTATTTTGAAATTATAATTTGAGCTCGTAAATCCTATACTCTTTGTATGAAACAATTTTTATAAGATTAATCATTGCTGCAAAGGGTTGTAAAATAGGGGTGAAATTAAAAAAAGAATAAAATTTGTACCATTAACACTATTAAATTCATTACTTTTTATTGTAAGACCTAAAAATATTTCTACAAGCTTCGTCTAAATTTATTTTTTATATGCCCAGCCATTACTGCAAGGGGCGGAAAATAACAGGGGTTGAAAGACAAAAAAAAATCATTACTCCCTTAGTAGGCACACTATTAAATCGGTACAAATTGTTTGAAAATCATAATTTTAATCTAAAACATTTGTATTAAAATTGTTTTTATGATTCAAACCATTATTGCAAGGAGTTGAAAAAACATGGGGTTGGAGTAAGAAAATAAACAATATTTTTCAACCATGTACACTACAAATCCATTCCTATTTTTTTTTAAATTTCTAAATATTGTCTAAAACTATTATTAAAATAATTTTTTATCTGACCAAGTATTACTGCAAGTAACATGGTTTGAAATTAAAAAAAGAGGCATTATATTTTTTAAATATACATATATACTATCGAATCCGTAATAATTAATTTATTAATTCTTAACTTCATCGAAAACTTTGGCTGAAACAATTTTTCATGAAACGAATTACTACCGCATACACAGGTTTTGAAAGTTTAAAAAATTCAAAACATCCTTAATAAGTATCAAATTTGTTCGAATTTATTTTAAACCGTCTTAATATTATCATAATCCTTGGTGAAAAGACAATTTTTATATGACCACGTTTTTAGTGCAAGGAATGAAAAAAAAAAGTGTTAGGTCAAAAAAAAATACCTAGGTACCTTAGCTGACACATAATATGAAAATCGATGCTCTTTAATGCTGGATACATTGAGTTAGAAATGAAAAAATATTCAATCGATCATTTTGTAATATTGGAGAACATAAATAATTTAAGTACATTAATTAATTAAAATGTTCCGGAAGTTTATAGGAGTCTTCAAAATACTTCCAGAGTAAATATGTATTACTTCGAAATCTACATACGTCTTTAGGCTGTGCCGAAAGGGATTGTGTTTATAATTGTTATTTCAGAGGTCTATTTGATCCTATTTCCATAAAAATATTTTTATATCCTGGCTACCGAACTGGTATCTTAAGATTATTGCTAATCCATCCAGTATTTTTGAGTTTTTATAGTGAACCTTGCTCTCTCAAAATGCAGTCTGCTAAATCATTGATATAAAAAAAATTATACAAAATAATCAAATCACCGCTTTTCCAAGGATGTTATTATTAATTACCCAAAAACCTACAAAATAGTACAATAATTGTATACACATAAATATCAAGTTTAATCATACATAATTTTGCTTTACAAAGCGTTGAATTAAACATATATTACCGGCAAATAGGCAGGTAGACAGATATGCGCAGCAAAGTACTAATGTCCTTTGTTTGCGTACGAACTTAAAAAATGTTGTTCAAAATTATGTATTAGATTTAACGGTGGCCCTATTTAAGTTCTATTGCAATACTTTTCTATTACAAAAATAAAATAGAAAGTAACATTTAAAACAATTAATTGTTACCTTATTTCTTTCAAGTAAGTTAATAACGTACCTTTTTCATTAACGTCTTTGACATTAAGCCAAGATGATAAAAAGGACGAAGACTGGCGAGCTTCTTTTTCTCGTTCTTTGGCTCTTCTTTTGAATTCTGCACCAGACGGTTTTTTTGACATGTTTTGAGATTAAACACGATTGTCAAACACGATTGAAACAGTTAACGAAATGGTATATTCACAAATAGCAAAAGTGATGTAACTGAGAGAACAGAAATGCTACACACATGAAAAGATACTCCCGGGTGAATGTCCCTACTGGGTTGTGAACAATTGACGGGTGGGGATTTCCCTCCATGGTTTCCACAGGGCCATGGCAGAGTTGTCAGATGTACAATCTAGAAGGTATTTGTACCTAACAAAATTCAGTGGTATGTACATACCCGTTACCACCGTACCATCGCAAGTTAGAATGTACGCGAATAATATCATTTTTATTATCTTAAATATTATATATCTTCCAATATGAATAATTCCGTTAAAATGCCCTCGACTTTTTTTTGTTCTAACACTACAATATTGAAGTAAATATATGTAGTATAAATTACTCTGCCAGTTCAGCGCCCCTCCAAATGCGGCGCCCGGGGCACAAGCCCCGTCTGTCCCCCTCTAGTTTCGTCCCTGATCCCAAATACACCAAACTTATTTATAATGTGTTACAATATTTTTTAAAACATTGTGCAAAAGATCCCGGGTGTAATTTGAATTATTATATGTAACTGTAAAACTCCATTTTGGTTCAAAATGTATTTGAATATTCAACATTACTTTTACATAACCGTACCAATTGTGCTGAAAATCGGTGGACGATCGTTAAATTACATAATATTAATAATTCAAACGACGAAAATATGATTGAAAAGTCAAATCGATGGTTGTTCCAAACGAGTGGAAGAGAGATGCCGCGCATGCGTACAATGAGCATGAAGAGAAATGCCACACATGCGTACAATGAGCAAACAGGGCACATCCGTAGTGGGACACTTTTTCGTGCGTGCAGCCGGCGTTCATCGATTTATTAGACGTTATCACGTCCAAAAAAATTTATTGTTGGAGGAAAGCTACTGAATCATTCTCAAAACATGAATCTCTCCAGTATCACATTGGCTGTGTTGCTGATGCGGAGCACTTTCTGGCTGTTTCAACCAGTCCTACAGAATTTTCGGTACAAAACCAAATTGACAAACAGCGTGCTAAACAGATTGAGGCAAACAGGAAAGTTATTGTCCCGATAATTGAAGCAGTCACATTCTGCGGAAGACAAGAAATAGCTCTCCGTGGTCACAGAGATTCGGGGAAAATCGTTCTTGGAGAAGAACCTGAAAGTAATGAGGGCAATTTTCGTGCACTTCTTCGATTTAGAGCCCAAGGATACGACAGCTTAAAAAGTGTTCTTAGCAATCCTGGAGAAAACAACAAATACATCAGTTCAACAATTCAGAACGAGATAATTGATTCGTGTAATTCTGTGCTTCTTGCAAAGATAGTTGACTTGGTCAATGAAGCAAAATGCTTTGCTGTATTGGGTGATGAGACAGCTGATATTTCTGGTGTGGAGCAAGTGTCCCTCTGTGTTAGATATGTAGACCTAAAAGAAATGATGTTGAAAGAGGACTTCCTGCAATTTGTCAGTACATCAGATTTCACAGGTAAAGGAATTTCAGAACTGATTTTATCAAGTCTCATCATTTGGAATTCATTTACAATATCTTCGAGGACAAGGATATGATGGAGCAGCTGCAATGTCAGGACGGTTTAATGGAGTTCAAGCACACATGAAGACCATTCACCCTACAGCTATTTATATTCATTGTGCAGCTCACTCCTTCAATCTTGTAATTTCTAAATGTTGCGAAGTCCAGGATATTCGAAATTGTATCGGAATTATTGGAAAGACACGTGACTTTTTTATTCATCCAAAGAGGAAAGCTGTTCTCACTAATGCCATACAAGAAATGGATTCTGACCATCATGCTCGAACACTTAAATTGTGCAACACGTTGGATTGAACGTTATCATGCTGTAAGTGATTTCTGTGAGCTCCTGGAACCACAGTAGAATCACTTGAACAAATTACTCACTTGCAAGGCTCGTCCGACACATCACAGCAAGCAGCAATTCTTAAAAGTGCCATTCAACAGTCCAATTTTTTGATATCTCTGATGATACTGAAAAAAGTATTCAGCATTGGTTTGCCATTCAGTAAGTATTTACAGACAAAGAATATTGACCTGAGAGAAGCAGTAGATATGGCTCAGCTGACTCTTCAAGAAATCCAAGTTTTGAGGAATGATGCAGAAAATCATTTCCATATCATTTTCGAAGAAGCTAAAACCATCGCAGATAAAAATGGAGTGTTGTTGAATTGACCGAGAACCACAGGCAGGCAAAACCACAGACCAAATCCCCAAGAGTATTCTGCATCCCCAGAAAATTATTTCAGAATCGCTGTGCTTATTCCTTTCTTGGACACATTCTTAACAGAATTAAACAGTAGAATTATTTGTCATTCATCTCTGCTGAAAGGATTCCATGCAATTATTCCTGGTGCTGCAGATATAGACTTTTTACAAGCTGACTGAGGAAAATATTGAGAAACTTCTTAGTTTTTATCACTGGGATTTGAATGCCCCAAATTCCACCATCATGGCAGAAATCAGACTCTGGTATAGAAAGTGGCAACATATCGAGAAGAAGCCTCAGAATTCCATGGATGCATTAGTTCAGTGCAATTGTGACATGTTTCCGAATGTGTTTCGCCTACTTCAGATATTAGCCACACTGCCTATATCAACAGCTTCTGTGGAGAGGTCCTTCTCTTCCCTACCAAAAATTTACAACAGAAACCAATAAAATACAACAGGAATTTCAGTATATCCTGTTGTATGACAGATGAGATTTCAGTGTATTTTATTGGATCCTGTTGGGTTTTGTTGTAAACACACTGACTTCATTGGGTTTCAGTGTATTTTGTTGGGGAAAATTTACACACACACAAAAATACATCATTGTATTCTAGTGGGTTCTGTTGTCAAAGCCCACTGAATTCATTGGTTTTTTATTGGATTCTGTTGGAACAGAAAGTGTTGGGTTTTGTTGTTTTCTGTTGTAAAGCAGTCTGTTGGATTCTATTGTATTTTAGTGTTTATTATTGTATTCTGTTGGGTTTTGTTGTTTTCTTTTGCAAAGAGTTCTGTTGGTTTCTGTTGTATTCCAGTGTTTTTCATTGTTTTCTGTTCGGTTTTGTTGTTTTCTGTTGCAAACAGTTATGTTGGTTTCTTTTGAATACCAGTGTTTATCATTGTATTCTGTTGGGTTTTGTTGTTTTCTGTAGCAAAGAGTTCTGTTGGATTATGTTGTATTTTAATGTTTCTCATTGGATTATGTTGTTTTCTGTTGCAAAGAGTTCTGTTTGATTCTGGTCTATTTGAGTGTTTCTCCTTGAATTCTGTTGGGTTCTGTTGTATTCTGGTGCAAGAATTTCTGTTGGATTCTGTTGTTTTCTAGTGTTTCTCATTGTAATCTGTTGGGTTTTGTTGTTTTCTGTTGCAAAGAGTTCTGTTGGTTTCTGTTGTATTCTAGTGTTTTTCATTGCATTCTGTTGGGTTTTGTTGGTTTTTTTTTGTTTTTCTTGCTGTTCTTTAGTGATTTCTGTATAATTTTTTTTTTTTCCTTGTTCATAACCTGTTTCATGGCGGATGCCTTCGGGGGTAATGCCGATCACAGTGATCACATTTCCCACCACTGATCGGCATTACCCACATAATTTTTGGCATTTAAGAAAAACATTTCTGTTTATCGTTTACATATTTTATTTACCGAGTTTGATTAGTGTAAAATTACCATTGGATAATAACATTTCTCTAAATACATTTTTCATTAACCATTTAACACATTTTTATGGCTCACTCTTTGTACAGGCTGGGACACACTGCAAGGTTACGAATGTGTCATTTGTTTGCTACGAAAGTGAATGAAGAAATTGGCAAGAATTATGATTTCTTTTAATATATTGACGCCGTCCCCGCTACCTCCTATGATTTTTACGTGATTTTTGTTTGGGTTCGAGATCTCAGGGAGGGTTCAGCCTTGTGGCTAGAGGTAGGAGTTAACGCAGTAGGGCCCCCCGAGCTGTTATGGCCACTCGGGACGCCTGAAGAAGAACACAAAGTTACTGGTGGATACTTGACGAATTTATTATGGCACAGCCCTATATATAGTGCTGCCCGTTCTGGCCGTAACGGTTGTCCCGAATCGAATAGTCACACGCGCAGCCCACTTCCTCAGTGGCGGCTTACGATTTTACTGCGCGTGAAGGACGTACTCTTGCACACGATGCGGCGGTCACAAAATAAACTCTAACATGACAAATTATACCTTGACGACAAAAACACTTTACTACTACATATTACGTATTACACTGGGCTAATGACACGTAGGCCCGTATCTCCGGCGACTCTACGTGACTCTTAGATGTGTCCCAGAAACTGACTCGTTAGTAAGTTGGGTGGCACGATACTGTGCGGCGGTTACAAAATAAACTTTAACATGACGGATTATACCTTGACGACAAAAACACTTGACTACTACATATTACGTATTACACTGGGCTAATGACACGTAGGCCCAAAACTCCGCGGTGACTACGTGGCTCTTAGACGTGTCCCAGAGACTGACTCGTTAATAAGTTTGGTGGCACGTGTCGCCTACTTGCTGCCCAGTGCGGGCTGAAACTAATTAGCCGGTAAGCTAAGTTGTCGCGTGAAGCGCCGACGTAACGTCTCGTTGACTCCCCACAGTACTTACGTAATATGCCAGGGGTGCCCACAAGGGGGGGTAACGACGCAGACTGCGTCATTAAAATTTCAGGGCGGGGGGGGGGGGGGGTGTTAAAAGACGAGAAAAATGTATATATTATTTACATACTTATAGCTTCTAATGTTAAAATACGTTTCTGGTGCTTTGATAGTTGAAAGGGATCTTGTAAATCAAATTGGCAACCCCGCACTTTCCTTAACAAAAGCAGTTTGGCATCTGTCGGTTCAGGATGGAAATATTACCTGATATGACCAAAATTACTATCAGAAAACCAGTTTTAATCAATGCAAAATGTGACAAAATATAATACTAAAAAAGTATAATATTATAAAATCATTGAGAAAATGGCATAAAAAAATTCGGTTGGGAGGGGGGGTGGCTCATCTTTAGATTAGGGGGGGGGGGGGTGAGTCATAGTGTTTGGGGGGGTGGGCACCTCTGAATATGCTGAACACTCATCTTGGAGCACTGATTTATTTAACTGAAATACCTCATGGTAAATTGAGGCCGACCACGGAACTGTACGTAAAAGATTAAGAAAAGATTATGACTATTGAAAGTACATGTCGGTGAAAGCAAGAGTTGATGGTTCCGCGTTGCGCGAAGGCTGCCGGCCAATCCGAGCTCCTGAAGGACACTAACTCTCTCGCCGCGCGCGACCCCCCTTCCCCCCGCCAGCCCTCCCGCGGAAACGTGTGAATTTCGCGGGAAACTGAACCGGCCAGGTTCGGGACCAGGCGCACAGTGAGCATAATTTTTGAGAGGACTGAAGTATTAAATGATGAAAATAATGTCTAATAAAAACATGTGGAAAAATATACATAATCACATTTGTTGTAGTTTGGCGGAGGGATATGCCACACCCGGCCGGATCCTTCCGCCGACGTAGCACTTGTTGCCTGGCGTTCGGCTCGTTGCACGATCTACACTTTGGTGCGCGCACGAGCGCGTTCGGTGCACACGTCTTTGCGAGACGTTGATGAGGCATAGCGGTCTATGCGACATAGAGGAGCATTGGCGGTCGGCGTCAATACTTGTTCCAAAACTAAAATGTAGTCGTCCCAGGAGGAACATTTAATACGAAGGTTGCGTAAATATACAAAAGGTAAGCAAACATTCAAATTAATTAATCCAAAAAAATGTGAAAGTATGGAACATAGTTTTAAAGAAGGAACAAACATGAGAATGTATGGCAAATATGCCTAAGAATACAAATTTATCATAAAAATGTAAAAGCTTGCAAAAATGTGCGTATAAGAAAGTGAAAAAGTGTGCAAAAAGTTACAAATTATGTGAAAATGAGATAATGGCTGCAAACATATGTGTAAGTATTGAAAGGTAGACGAAAGCATGGGATAGTATGAGAAAGTTATTGTAATTATCCGAAAGTATTGAAAAGGATGCGAAATTATTGCAGAGTATGCAAAAGGTATGTATTAGTGTGCACAAGTATGAAAATTGTGTGAAAGTGATCAAAAGAGTATAGAAGTATGCAGAAGAGAACATACGTGTGTAAAAATTA
Source organism: Bacillus rossius redtenbacheri (assembly GCF_032445375.1). Classification (NCBI taxonomy): domain Eukaryota; kingdom Metazoa; phylum Arthropoda; class Insecta; order Phasmatodea; family Bacillidae; genus Bacillus; species Bacillus rossius. The sequence goes on along the minus strand of NC_086338.1, from coordinate 30,960,366 downwards.
TTTAAAAATATGCGAAAATATGTGCGAGTCAGAGTCAAATATGTAAAAGCATGCCAAAGTATGCAAAAGTATGTGAAAGTGAACAAAAATGTGAAACTGTGTGCAAGTGCGCAAAGTGGGCTAAAGTATGGATACAAATGTCAGAGTATGTAAAACTATCAGAAAGTATGCGAAAGTATATAAAAGTATTAAAAAATTCAAAACTATTTAAAAGTTAATTTTTTTTTCAAAAGTATGCAAAATTATTCGAAAGTGTGCAAAAGTGTGAATAAGTAATTGTGTAACAGTAAGTGTGTTTTGTGCGGTAGTGTATTGTGTAGCCTATGTAGTGCAAGGTATTTTATTTTAACGATAAAAGTAAAAATAAATAAATCTGCAGTAGATAATAGACAATCAAAATATTTGTAACAAACATGATGACGAAAACCTGCAAAGGGCCTTCATTTTTCTTACTCTCAACTTGATTCGTTACAAGATAACATTATGACTTGGCGGAAATAGAGTAATACCTACATTAACTGTTTGTATGCCTACAACTTTGTATGTCTTATGAGTTATCTCGTATGATTTTAAATTAAAACTTAATTTACCTCTTTTTCAGTCCCTTGGGTGTATAATTTCATAAATATATATGGAGTCTATGTGTTAAACAAGGCTATCAGCAGGCCATTTTTTCTTTTCAAATTTTATCCAAATACGTTCAGTAATAAAGACTTTTTGAGGAACAAATATCCAAACTTCCACATTTATATATTCGTAGTAATATATATTTATTTATATACATACAGTAGAACCTCTCATATCCGACCATGACGGGACCGGGCCATGGTCGGAATGGCCAAAAGGTCGGATATCCGTAAGAGCAAAAAAAAAATGCCTTTCCCAGCTATACAGTATGTACAGCAATACAACTTTATTTGTAAAAATATTGCGGTATTTTACATTTCAATCATTTACTGTTGTTAAATTAAAAACGATAAAATAAATACAATGTAAGCATACCTTATTTAAAGAATTCAGTAATGGATTTTTGTTTCAGTTTTGTCAATATTGATTTTGCGGAAGTGTCCCTCCACCTTTTTTGCCCACAATACATCCATTGGGGTTGCTTCTGGATGTTGCTCGATGTATTTCAGCGCAACTTCAAAGGCGTCCTTAGCAGCAGAATGACTCACTACGTTGTCACTGGCTGTTTCGTCTTCATCCGAGTAGATTTCTTCCTCGGCTTTGTTCTGCACAACAGCAATGATTTGGTCGTCGTTGAAATCTTCATTGGTAACTTCCGAAACATCAGCCTCAACAAGCCACTTGTCTACATCTGTCATATGGAAATCACGCTGAAACACTTTTAGATTTTGTAATGTTTCTGTTGTGTCTGTCTCATCTTCTGTTTCTGTCGAGGTCGGCAGTAGGGAGAGCGTGCCGACTCTGGAACATAGGCGAGGGGGGAGCGGGGTAATCCGGGGATTATCCCATTTTTATGGTTTTTTACGCATTTTTTATGATTTTTTATGTGCAAATCCAGTTTTTTATGCGCTAATCCAGTGGCTAATCCGCTAATCCAGTGGCTAATCCGCAAATCCGCAAATCCGCAAATCTGCTAATCCGGAGATCCGCAAATCCGCAAATTCACAAATCCGCAAATCCGCAAATCCGCAAAACTCAAATTCGCCATTTTGTATTTCTAGAAATTTCCACCAACTTCGAATCGTGACGTCATGATTCTGTGTCGTCTGCTGGAGGCCGCCATCTTGATTTTTCCTGGTCGCCATCTTGTTTCGTCTGCTGGAGGCTGCCATCTTGATTTTTCCTGGTCGCCATCTTGTTTCGTCTGCTGGAGGCCGCCATCTTGATTTTTCCTGGTCGCCATCTTGTTTCGGCTGCTGGAGGCCGCCATCTTGTGTGACGTCATATAGTTCTGTTGGTCGCCACCAGGTAGCAGCAGGTATTATTTTTCCTTTAACTAAAATATTTTCAGTGCCGAGGCTGGGATTCGATCCATGGGACGTGAAAACAATGATGATGTCGTGGTTACGAGGCGGACGCCTTGACCACTAGACCACGAGACCAATTGGAATATGGTGGAATAAATAATCTATATATGCTATGTACTGATGTCAAGTTTATGATAAAAGGGGGAGGGTATTTTTGCCTTCCTTAATGCATACCTAAGGCGCCACATTTGAAATTAAAAATCATTATACAGCCGCCATCTTTAATTCCAGCACAGACTACCAGATGGCGCCAAATTCAAAAATTAGTTGCCAGAGGCGCCGCCATCTTGGTTCTCAAGTTGGCTGGTAGATGTCGCTAGTATCGCGCGCCAAATTCAAAAATTAGTTGCCAGAGGCGCCGCCATCTTGGTTCTCAAGTTGGCTGGTAGATGTCGCTAAAATCGCGCGCCAAATTCAAAAATTAGTTGTCAGAGGCGCCGCCATCTTGGTTCTCAAGTTGGCTGGTAGATGTCGCTAGTATCGCGCGCCAAATTCAAAAATTAGTTGCCAGAGGCGCCGCCATCTTGGTTCTCAAGTTGGCTGGTAGATGTCGCTAAAATCGCGCGCCAAATTCAAAAATTAGTTGTCAGAGGCGCCGCCATCTTGGTTCTCAAGTTGGCTGGTAGATGTCGCTAGTATCGCGCGGCAAATTCAAAAATTAGTTGCCAGAGGCGCCGCCATCTTGATTCTCAAGTTGGCTACCAGAGTGTGCCACCATCGCCATCTTTATTTCATATTTCAGCTGCCAGGGCACAGCACCATTCGATAGATCGAATGCTAATCGATATATTTACTTTTATTTCATATTTCAGCTGCCAGGGCGCAGCACCATTCGATAGGTCGAATGCTAATCGATATATTTAGTAACAAGTGTTTCTACCAGAGGGCGCGATATTTAAATTTAAAAAATATTACAACCTTTAAACAATTCTCCGCCATCTTGGATTCAACAGCCCCACCATCTTGGAAGCACATGATACACCCAAGGACTCGTTCCAATACATGCACAGAGTGCACCGAAAAGATTGTTCCCTTACATGCACAGAGTGCACCATATTGAATGATCATGATATGTGTTCCTTTATATGCATCAGAAGCAGGCATAAGAAATTTTTTCTTATAGGCATACTTTAGTGTTAGCTTTCCTGTAATGCATTTAATAATAGTGTAAGCTCATTATTATTATTTAGTGATAGTGAATTTATAACTATGATGTGTAGTCTCATTCTCTTCATCTCGACGTGGCGGAAGATTCTCTGGAGTGTAAGCTGAAAAAAAAAATAAATAAAAACTTGTGTTTGAATTTATAGTGGTATGCTGCTTTCCACATCACCTTAGAGACTATGTCTCAGGAGGTACAGCATTAGATGCGTTAACTCCTTTTTTTTATACATGGCGAGTTTCCCCGAGAGGCCTATTTTCCATGTTTAACAAGGGCGCAAGCATTATGCTTCACCGTCACTCTCTCCCAAGCCGCTGTCCACTCCATCATCTGGCTCCACTTGCTCTTGAGCCTCCATTACAGCTTCAAAGCATGCTATAATACCGTTGTAAAGGTATGTTAGAAACTCGTATTCCTCTGGAAATGCAGCGAACAAATTGATCGCGGAGACCTCTAGATGGTGTACTATCGCATCTATATTCATGCCGATGCAAACATGAAGCGCATATTCAATGCAATCGCGCATTTCCTCAAAAGCAGCCATGTTCATTATGGAATTGTCAGAGACAGAATGAAGACTATAGTTGACCTGGTCTTGACGGAAAGATGACATGCAACCCCGATGTCGCGCTACACATTCCAATGGGGCGCCCAGCGCGGGCTGACGTCACAGCTTGTTGATCCCAAGCTGCAGAGTGCTGGGTCGTGTTCAGGAAGTAGTCCACACATTATAAATACATTGCAGGAATAGAATCTCAACAACAGCCCACACAAACGATTCCATAGAATATGCTTCGATTGAGAACAAGCAATAAGGTAAAATAAAATGTGTATATGTAATCTTAAACTCCCATATCCTTTCTCTTTACCCATGTCCTCACGGTATCGGGAAACCCCTTCCAAGACACCTGGAATCTTTCACCACGCTTTCGATGAATTTTATTTACCAAGTATGTATCGGGGTATTTTGTAATTTGAATTTCTGAAGCATAAAAAACACCTTGTATTTCATTTCCATCCATATCACTCAAGTTATACACACGCGGAAAGCTGGACCTCATAGCTGTTACTTTAAACACTTCGTGAGACCAATTCGGTGTAAACCCCTTTTCAAAAACTTTCTTGTTTCGTGACACGCGTACATGATCCCCCACACGAGCCTTAGGTTTTCTAGGGTCAATTGTCTTTACATATTTGTAAACACTTTGTAGCAAAGAGTCATCCTTCACTTGATTCGGAGCCATGCCAATGGTGCGGTGGAATCTGTTATTGTAGACACGTAGAACTTGTGGTAAAATTTTAAGCCACTTATAATTTCCTTGAGCTGAAAACTCGCGAAAAAGCAGCGATTTTAGAGATCTATTAAACCGCTCTACCACACTTGCTTTAATCTCACTGTGAGTGGAATAATGATTAATATTTTTTCTTTTCATAAGAGCTCTGAAAGTTGAGTTATAAAATTCTGTTCCCGCATCACTTTGAATACTTTTAAAACTTCCTGCTTCTTTCAAAATACTTCTCATGGCAGCAGTAACCATCACACCTGTCTTTTGTTTAACTGGAACTGTATAAGCACGTTTGCTGTACACATCTATGGCAGTCAGGATGTACTTGTAACCACTGTTCACTTTACTGTATGGTATCATTTCTACCAAATCAATCTGTAGTAAATCATGGAGTCCATATGTTAAGACCTTTCTGCGAGGAAATATAATACGTTTGCCTCGGTGAAGCTCGTATGCAATCCCACGCTGTACGTCGCTCATTTTGCAATGTATCCTGATTCTTGTAACTCTTCAAGTATCGAAAGGATTTCGTTATTGTGTCCGGTGTGGCCAGAAGCCTGCGAGGCCATTAACAACCTGAGTCGATCTACTATCTCATTCGGATCATTCCAATAAATGAACTCTCGTTTACGACCTAAATCCAATGTTTTATGTAACAATCCACTTCCTCGTTGCTGCGAACCAATATGTGGAAACAGTTGCTTAATGATATCAAATTTCGCATGTGACGTGCTTTTATAGAGATTTGTTGCAGGATCATTCTTTTTAAAATAAGCATTTGTAAGCTCTAGTAGATTACCATATTGTTTAAGGGCCGATTCCGAGTACGTATGCGGCTCTCTGCGAAATAAAAGTTCAAATAAACCAGGAGCAGGTTGTATTAGTTCATCTTTAACGCGAATCATATTGTTATCGTGAAAAAATACTTCCGTGTCCCCTAAAAACCAGCGGTTATGTCGTTTAGATACACCATAGGTTCCATCACCAGAGCGAAGGTTGTAGCTCTGCAAATAAGACTGCACTCCACCTAAAGAATCATCATATGGAACACCGTGATGTTTTAAAGGAATAGCGTTCGAGTCATCACTGTCGCTTGATTCTAAATATTGTTTCACAGTAGCTTCTTCCGCAGAATCCTGCTTCACAGTATCGATAGACTGTGCGAGCGATGTAGTAGGTCCAAGTTTATCCAAACGCGAATTAACAGACTTGAATATTTCTTCATTAATTGCATCCCTCTCCAAACGAGCTCGTTTGGCAAGTAGATACTTTGCACGAACATTTTCTATGACGCGCTCCAACTTACTAGCCTCAAGAGACATGACTGCAGAGTTAGCGATAGCATATCACCCTTTTATATACAACTAGCATCAATACATGAGTGATCTAGGCATGTCTAGAGCTTGATGGTTTTGGAGGTGCTGGTTTTGGAGGTGCTGTTTTTGCAGGTGCTGGTTTTGGAGGTGAAGGTTTCTTAGACAACACACCGCGAGAATATTCATCAGGAGTAATCGTCAAAACACCAACAGTGCGATTCATTTGTGAAAGCTGTTGTACAATTCCAGCATTAATTTTCAATACCATCTCAACCATGTTAGCATTTAGTGCATCATTTAGTTCCTCTATAAATGTTTGTGCGAATAAATCTAACCTGCTCTCCAACGAGGTGCACATATCACCCAACTTTGTCGACACAGCTGAAAGACTTTCATTTAATTGAGCAATTAAATGCTGTTCTTTAGCCTCCATATTGCGCAAGAACTCCATAATCCCCACTTGCACATCTCTTGTTACAGTAAGTGATCTGTTGATATCTGTAACTTGTCGTGTCATACCATCAGTCATCGAATGCAAAGCATGTGTAAAAGCCCCGCTTACTGCGTCAACATACTTCTTATTAGCAGCATCACCATCTTGTTTAGGATCACCAACTCTCTTCAAATGTTTCCAGCTTAAGTCGCAGTCCCCTTCACGAGTAAACGTCATGCATGAGTCGTGCGATCGTTTAAGTCCACCACCACCGAACTTTGACATCATGATTCATGAACCTATCACAATAAACTGATCAAAACCACATCTGTAACGCCCTTTATGTAGAGGAAAATCTTTAGCTATCACAATGAAACCATGCTCATTAGGACTGTTCCAACAGTGACCGCAAAGAGTTTTAAATCTCTCAAAGCTCATATCTGTACCGACATGGTCGGAAAACACATGTTTTAGATTAAGATCGTCCATTTTAAACAAAATTATTAGATTACAATTATCTCGCACTAATTGCTTTCGGGTTTGGGTATAAGTTTGTACCAAGTAGAAACAGTCGATCTTGTGGTGTCGCCCCATAGAATAATACTTTTGAACAATGCTTTGTTTATCACAAGCAACATCATCGAAGATTAGCACAGAGTTGGGGAGGGCTTGACTGGGGTCTAAAACATCAGCATTTTCTCGAAATTTAAAAAATTTCACTCCCCCGACATTTTCCAGCACATGGGCTAAACGTTGATATTTTGGTTGTTCTAGGGACTTGCTATATAAATACACATTCTCAAAACGTATCCCATTGGGGTGTTCTAGAAGTGAAAGAATAAGACAAGTTTTGCCAGAATTCGAAGGACCTGACACTATACACCGTATGGTATTTGGTAACAGAGATCCATGACGTTCTTCAGTTTTACTAAACACATCATCATCAATTAGTGAAATTGGTAAAGCGAGCTGTTGTTGAACAACCTCCATTCTTAATACTAAACCTAAACACTATAAAACAGTCATCCTTATAGTGAAACCACTCAGTGTCTTGATATGTCTTGTATGAGACGGAAGAGAGGTTCAGGCTTAGTTAATTCTGTTATAAATAAGCTACCATTCGAGGCACATCTTCCGGGCTACAATTTCTGTGGACCTGGCACGAGACTAGCCGAGAGACTAGCAAGAGGTGATCGTGGTGTGAATGCACTAGACGAGGCGTGTCGTCTTCACGATATTGTGTATGCGAATAGTAATAACTTGTCTGAAAGACATAAAGCGGATAAAATATTAGCTGACACGGCCGAGAAGATTAGAAAGTCTCCCGAAACTAAATTTGGACAGAGAGTATCCGCGTGGACCGTTAACAAGATTATGAGAGTGAAACGTAAGCTTGGTGCAGGTTTAAGATTTTCATCATCATCAAAGAAGAGAAACCGTAAATCTGTCAGGAAAGCCCTGGGGAAGAAGGGTGGTCTATTACCATTTATATTTCCAGCACTCGCTGCATTAGGCAGCTTAATTGGTGGAGCTGCGGGTGTTGCTAAAACTGTTTCCGATGTCCGGAGTCAGGCACGTATGCAAGCGATAGCACGTGCAGCAAAAAACGGTTCAGGACTTTATCTACGCCCCTACCCACAGTCGGGTGGTGGGGGAAAGCGAAGAGGAAGAAGAAGAAAGAAAAATCGCGGGAGCAGGAAGCGATAATCAAAAACTTACCAAAGCGAGCTCTTACAAACCTCGAGTTAATGAAGGCGATAAAAGAATTGAAAATACCATACTTTAGACAAATATACATGCGCGATTCGCTACCTAAGAAACCATTGCGTAATGAAAGTGCTATTTTGAATCTAGACTCATCCAAAGGACCGGGAACGCATTGGACTGCTTATGTCAAGACCGGTCCTAACGTTGAATATTACGATAGCTTCGGAGACTTGCCTCCACCAGTGGAACTGATACGATATTTAAACAAGTGCAACATAACCTATAATTATGACAGGCAACAAAAGTTGCATTCATGGAATTGCGGTCACTTATTCTTAAGATTTTTAGTATCAATATATAAGAAGCATTAGTGTTATCATAAGCCACATATGCGACAGAGTGTTTATAGAGAGACCACACACAACGCGAGACACAGTGTAAACTAGACAAAATGTCAATAACATTAATTTTAACTGGGAAGAGCACGATTATGAGAACCTACTACTTCCCTCCCTTGCAATTGGATGGAGAGTGGACAATGGCATTGATCGATCTGACAACATATAACTCGATACCGAACATTGATGAAAATAATCAAGTTTTTCGATACATCGCAAACAATGAACATCATGAAATGAAATTACCAACAGGTGCATATGAAATAAGTGACATGGAAGCTTACATAAAACAGAACCTACCTGCAGATTCAACATTTCTATTACGAGGCAACCCCAACACCTTACAGTGCATAATGTTCAGCAACAATATACATGTGGATTTTAGTGGAAAAAATACATTAGGTGAAATGCTTGGATTTTCTTCTCAAGTATACAAAGCAGGTGAGCTGCATGAATCGACAAATCCTGTAAATATATTCCCCGTGAATGTTATACGAATTACAAGCAATGCTGTGGGACACACATACTTGAATGGTAAATTAAACAATACTATTCATGAATTTTCCCCCATAGTACCTCCGGGATATAAGATAAATGAACGACCTACCACGCTCATTTATGTCCCAGTTACCATTCAATCGATATCGGAGCTCGACATTCAAATAGTCGATCAGGAAGGACGCTTAGTTAACCTAAGAAAGGAAGAAATAACTCTAAGACTGCATTTGAAAAAACAATGGGCGTGAAATATTTTTCTAAGCATAAATGGAGCGGTTCAGGTGTGTCCTTATCCAGTAGACGACGAGACATCAAGCGGCTAACATCTGTTAACGTGAGATTCCTTAAAAAACTTGGATTTAGAGTTTATCCTCATGGAGAACACCGTTCTTGAAGTCGAGCAAGCACCACAATTTGAGGATTCTATTTCAAAAACTGAACTGCATATTTACAAACCATACTTAAATGGACCCTATGCCCCCAACTCTGAAATCCGTATAGTGATTCAAAATCATGATGCATACACAAACATCTCAAAATCCTTTTTGCGTATACGTGGAAAACTCGTAAAGGCAGACGGACGGAAACCGGACCATGCAAAGATTATAAACAATGGTGTATTACATATGATCAATCGGATAGGATTTGAACTGAACGGCGTTCTTATAGATCAGACCAGATCACTAGGAGTGGTATCTACAGTGAAGAATTATCTTTCACGAACTCGTGATGAATACGCCATCAGCAAAATGGAGGGATGGTGTCTCGAGGAAAACTATAGCTTGCCTCTAACAGCCGATGGTGTTTTCGAAATCTGTGTTCCGCTAAGCCATCTCCTCGGCTTTGCTGAGGATTATCACCGTATACTTCTAAACTCCAAACAAGAGTTAATTATAGTTTTAGAAAATACGTACATTAACTCGATCGTAGATGCGAGTGCGCAGCCTCAAGCAGTTAATTTAACCAGAAACTCTATCGATTGGGCCGTACCACACATCCAAGTGTCTCCAGCGGAACGCACGCGACTGCTTAAGCTTGTGGAGAAAGGCAGAAATATAGATATAGCATTTAGATCTTGGTCTGTTGAAACATATCCCAGCATGCCACAAGCACAAAATGTCAGCTGGTCAGTAAAGACAAGCTTCTCGATGGAAAAACCACGATACATAATAGTCGGCTTTCAATCGGCTAAACATAATGTAATGGCTGCCGATAAATCGAGGTTTGACCACTGCAACATAAAGAATATAAAACTATTCTTGAATTCAGAAAGTTATCCGTACACGGATTTGGACATAAACTTCGACAATGGATTTTACTTAATCGCATATGATATGTATTCAAATTTTCAAGAGTCTTACTATGGAAAGCAGAATGCACCTTTGCTTGACCCTCATCAGTTTAAGGAACTGGCTACGTTATTCATGTTTGATGTAAGCCGTCAAGCTGAGAAAATACCTTCGAATATCATAGATTGCAAGTTGGAGATCACAAGCTCAGCCAACCTACCGATCTTAACACAAGCATTTGCAATAATATTGCACGACAGACTTGTCTCCTATAATCCACGAGACAAAGCTGTTAAAATACTGGGTTAAGCATAGTAGAGGCTCAGTCGTGTCTCAGCCACCATGAAGTATGTTAATCTGCAAGGATTTTTCTCTCAGTATGGCTTTATTACCAAGGAACTTAGCATTGCTGACTCTGAGGGGAACATAATTACGCGAACATTCAAACCGCCGTTTGAGTGGAGAGACATTAGTCGTAAATACCGGAGAAGTAATGCGTGGCTCACTAAAAATTTTCATAGTTTAAAATGGGAACACGGATTGTTTCCCTACAACAGTCTTTCCACCATTTTGACAACTCACTTGAGTGGAACTGTAATAGTTGCTGGAAGCGAACAGAAAAGATGGTTGGGTAAACACTGTCTCAAACACATGCACATAGTGGATGCACAAGAGGAATATGGCTGCCCGGCTTTCAAAAAATTAGACATAATGTATGCTCAAAATCGTGACAGCATAAGACCTGTATCGTCTCGCCGTAACGTCGCATTGCTTAGGGCTTGGATGCTAGAACACAGCGATCCTGGAATGTTGGATGACGCGCTCGAAATGGAATCAACAACAAGCGAAGCAACGGTAAACATGTCTGGACTGGAGGCGCTATAAATTGAGGTCATCGTCCCGGGGTACGACAGTCAGCGTACAGTTCGCGGTCGTGCGGGCGTAGACTCACTATATATTCAAGAAAAATGACGTTCGATCCATCGGCACGCTACGCAGACGTGTCACCCGGCTTTCGTCGTGTGGCATACCTTACCGGAGATGGAGAGTTCCACCTCATAGTCTGCAACTTCAATCATCACTGGAGCACCGATTGCGATCTGGAGGCTCCGGACTTTATTGAGACGCCCTGCAATCAGGTAGATTGTGTTGTGCACTACTTGAGACCCGACAGTAAATTTCCTACTACCTTAGAAGAACTTAAGGCAGCAGCCGCTACTGAAACTATAACCTCAGAACCAGATTATTCTGCAGTAAGGTGTGATTTGAGACGCAGCACGAACCCAGAGACAGTTGTGCATTGGGAGGAGCAGTGTGATGGTTATGTTCACAACACAACTTATGAAAACAGTGTTTGCTACGAGACATGTAGTTTCCTTCAGTGTAAACTTTATCGATTCACCCCATTCGCTTAAGTTTGAGAGCTAAGACAATACCTATGTCAGTCATGTTATCACCGCGATTCCATGATATAACTCAAAGCCAAGAAGATGCCGTAATAGATGAATTGTGGGCACCGAGCATCTTAACATGGGATGAAGCGACAAGATATTTTAATTATCCTCCTGATCCACGATCTAAAGAAATGAAGCCTTCGACTTTGTTTGACAATACCGAAAATAGATATCTTTACAAACGTGCAAGTCTGAACTGTGTTGAATTTCATGTAGAGTTCTATGAATTTGATATTGGATTGAGTAGTCTTCGATACGTTTATTTCGAACTTTGTCGCGAAAATACTCATTTCCGACTGAGGTGGCACGCTGATAGACCATACAAGTCCGTGACTCTCTTGACTGTTTTCGACTGTCAGCATAAAGACTGTGTAATAAATCTTAGTCATCCAATGGCAAAGTTTCCCTGTACTATTGATGAGCTCAAGACATCCCGTGACAGAGACTATGAAAGTACTTTCTCCGAATGGTGTACCGGAATTAAACACTATCGCCATAATCCCGCTACATGCATGTGGAACCCACCTCACGACACGCCTTGCAGTAATCATTTGTGTTCCTTGTCGAGAGGTCGTTTATTACGAGAAAACAAATTCTCGGTTTCGACGCATCTAAGCAAGCAACTATGGGGATATAGATAATGGACTGTTCTACGAGATGCTCTACTCTATGGAATTTCGTAATCAATTTATTCATTCGGATGGGCAATATATTTTTAAATAGGATCGCCGCTTCCTGGGTCGACAGTCGAGCTGAAACTGTGTCGGTGTGAGGATCTGTGCCAAGCAAGATGTCTAACTTTCATTCAAGAAAGAAATACGTGAGTGTAAATCCTGGTCTAGGCAGTGTTGATTACAGCGAGTGGAGTCAAGAAAATTTAAAACACATATCGGAAAGCTGTGACGGCATGTTTCACTCGAAACAAATACTCGACCCAGGACCTCAAGACATACCATTTGAATTGATTAACTGCTCGGGTTATGGACAATGTATTGTTAACATGCTTCGACACGATACAGTGCTGCCTGCCACGAGTGAAGACGTCTACGCACACGCATTCAACCAGACAGCTACCCAATCGGTTCAGGTTATCCCTGAATGCATTCAAATCAGCCCTGATTCGCCAACATCCATCATACCTGTAGCTGAGCCAATCACCGAGGCGACACCGAAGTCCACCAGACGACAGCGAAAGCCTGCTGCCTCTCGCAAGAGTCGAACCAGAGATCTCAGTCATTTAGGACCGGTGAGTCAAGATGTCGGAGTTCAAACAGAGTCTAGTGCTTCCATACAAAGAACTGACGAGATGGCCCGGGTAGCAGTGCGCTCATTACTTCTAGAATTATTAAGCAAAGTATAATTGAATTTTTGTCACTTTGTGTATGTAAATGTTTCAGCTGAATACGTAAATATAATATTCTTTGTGTGTAAGGAAATGTTCAAGTTAGCATTCAAATCTTTTTTTTATCGTCACTTTAATACTCTTTGTATGTAAATGTTCAGGTTTGTATGCAAACATTATGTGTGATTTTCTTGTAATATTTCAGTTTTGCATAAAGTTTTAAAATAAATTGTTAAAAGCATAATGCATATTTTATTACCGAAACTGTTTGCAACTTAAGTAAAGAACGTGTAGGTTACTGTATTTTTTATTAATACTCTTTTCAATTATATAATTTTCTGGTTTAGTATAATTTAAAAAAAAATGTATTCAAATTATCCATCAGTCTCTGCGCCCGCACGTTCACGAAATGTATGTTGACTACAATAAAACTAATGTGTAACCTCTGATTTATTGTTATGATTTAAGTATTCCTCTGATATAAAATAAAAGCTAGCATTGAAACGTCCTGCCTTCCTGGGCCGACCAGCGGGTTGACGTGCGAGAGCCCGTGGATGAAGCTCTCTATTTTCAGAGAAAGGAATTTGTTTTTCCAGACAACTGTCGTCGCACCTAAGAGGTGTCTATATGCTGTCACAGACTTGGTTGACAGTTTCTGCAATCGTTGTAATGCATTACAACGATTGCAGAAAAATGTTTTCAGTAAGCTATAATAAAAAAACATTAATTAAATTTTAATTCTGAAAAAAGTGAATGGTAGAAAATCTACTTTCTAAAACAAAAAAACATATAGTTTAACTAGTTTTCCATGATCACCATATTATTAAATGATTTTACCAAATATAATCTACTCAACTTTCTTAAATTAATAATTTTCAGTTTATAACTGTCATCTAAAGCCGACACACAGAGTAGGCGATTCCGCGAGAATTCAGGTCATCGCCCGACGCAGATTTATACCTGCCACAGAGGTCGGAAACCTCATTTGATCGCAGCCAGCCCTCGTCAGCCCTCGATACCTCCTCCGCAGAGAGACGTTCTTCTCCAGATAAGGTATGTGTTCTGTCAGTTCTGACTGACAACACGAGATGGAGTACATTCGTTTCGTTAAAACACGTTCGCGCACTGTGTTTACAGTTCTTATTTAACAATATGTCCACTATTTTAAATAAATAAACACGTTAAAACGGTCGAATTAAGCAATAACTAAATCCATGTATTTATATTACTTAAATTGTGTATTATCACGGAAAAATTACTAAACTCTATTTTTTTTGTTGCGATTATATTACTTTGAATATTATTCCTGTTTTCGCTTATTTATTAATGATTGAGAATCAACTTGTTTTCATAATTATTTTTACAACGGGATGCGTGTATTTAATATTTCTTTGATACATCTTTCATTCTGTTACTGAACGCTATGCGCGATTTATAAAAACAACAACCATTCAGAGCTCGTTCTTTGCTTGCAAACAGTTAAATAAATTTTGTCAAACTTTAAACAATATTAAGCGTGATATGAAGTTGATATACATTTGTTTTCAATACAGTATGTTCCATGTAAATAATAATTCTCTACATTCTCAGAATATACCGACATATAATTAATTTCTTGCACATTGTTTACATGTCTTAAACATTTTATATTTCTACATTATTTACAACTTGAAATACTTCACAAATAAATATTACAAGAAGTTTTCTCATGACATACAATTATTTCATATTTACACTTATTTTTTCAATACAAATTTTTACACATATTATGGAAAATAATAAGTGCTGATACAGCTGTTGGTTTCAGTATATTAGAGCAAGCATCTTTTATTTATTTTTCAGGTTCTAACTTGTTGAGCGTATCCTTCTTTATTTTTTTTAAATTCCTTTTATAATAATGTCTTCTCCATACTCTAATAAGCGTGCTAGATTTGAGGAAAGCGAGCCTTCGATGTCTGAGCTCGATGAATCATCTATTGATTCATTGATTTCATCTTCATCATCATTTGAGTCAGTGATTTTATCGTCGGCTGATGATTCATCCAACCTAGAGATCGAAGACACGCCACCTCCCTCTTTGCCTAGCCTGAAGCCCGTCGCTTTAGATTCCGCATTCCAGGGTCGACTTGTTGATTCCAGAATCGCGAATGATATTACCCAGCCCGACCCCAACATTAATAGATTTCTCTCCAGGTGCAGGGAACCCTTTCTGGACGTAGTGGGTGGCGTTCTCCGCCCATTCAAAATTTATCTTACATTGGCCGCGGTATTTATTAAGGAGGATCCTGTGCAGGGGCCCATCAGTGAAAGCTTCCACTTCGCCTCCAAAAGTATCCCTGTTTTGTTAAGTGAGGACCTAGCAGAAATTTTCAGTTTCACATTAGTTTCTGTGCTTATGGAGCATGTAAGTGAGTTTGCTTTGCGCGGGTCTGGATGGATGTTGAGTCATGTAAAACATCTCGACATGCATGTCTCTGCATACCGACCATTCACGGTGGGGGCCGCGCATACAAAGTTGCCTGCATTTTTGTCTAACCGCAAAGCTTGTGTAAACATCGAGACTGACCGTGAGATGTGCTTTCTGTATGCCGTTATGGCAGGTGTGACGCCGGCGGCTGGGATGGTTACTCGTACTGGATCGTATCCTAATCCTCTCGAGGTTTTTGATACGACCGGTATGACGTTCCCCATGACACTGAATCAGGTTAAGATCTTTGAGAGTCTCAATAATATTTCCGTGAACATTTATTCTTGCGTGAGTGATCAGGGAACGATTATTGACGAGGATTTTAACAAACCCACTGATGCAAGTATCCAGCCGATTTGCATTACCTCTATGCGATGTGATCGCCATGTGAATATTTTGGCTATTCGTGCGTCTGGTGCTCCCGCTCATCTCCATTTCGTGACTATTAAGAATTTGTCCCGCTTGCTTTCTTCTCAACTCTCGCGTGATCAACATACAAAGTGGGTTTGCGACCGCTGTCTTCAGTATTTCCATACTGCGGACAAGTTGAACTCCCACACTGATTTGTGCAGCCAACACACGGCCGTTCGGTCAGTATTCCCGACTGAGGAGACCAAATGGCTCGAGTTCACAAATGTATCCAAGAAGGAACGTATGGGCTTTGTCGCTTATTGCGATACAGAGACCTACTTGAAACCGATGTCCACCTGTTTACCGGAGACCGATGCCTCCAGCACCACGACGGTGAACGAGCACGTGCCTTATGCATGTAGCATTTTATTAGTTTGTTCGTACGATGCTTCGCTTACCAGATATGCGCACTTTGAAGGGGAGAATTGTGTTGCCGACATGGTCTCTACCTTGATTGATATGACTAAGTGGGTGTGCGCGATTTATGCTAAGACCGTTCCCATGAAAGCCCAGACTCCTGCTGTTGCTGCGCGGTTGGCGAGTCAGACACATTGCCATATATGTAATAAGACACTAGGTGACAAGTCAATGTTGGACCATGACCACCTGACCGGTGAGATTCGTGGCTATGCGCATTCTAAGTGTAATATTGCATTTAGACTGCAGAAGAACCAACTGGTGGCTATTTTCCACAATCTTCAGAATTATGATGCCCACTTTTTGATGAGACCATTAGTCTCACGTCATATTGCACAACCTGACGGTTCCTCCATTTTGGAGAACCCCGGGGAGGTCAGGGTTATAGGCACGTCTCTTGAAAGTTACAAGAGCATAACAAAGTACATACCGATTACCGGTAATGATGTGAGAGGAGGTACTCGAACAGTGCGTTTAAGATTCATTGACTCCCTTAACTTCCTAACTTCATCTCTGGATACTCTGGCAGGTAATCTCTCGCCTGCTCAGCTGAGCCTCACTCGTGTCCAGTTTCCAGAAGACGCACAGTTTGATCTAGCTCGTAGGAAAGGGGTGTTCCCATACGATTTCGTCACTAGTATGGCAGAACTGCAGACGACCTCACTACCCCCTAGGGAAGCATTTCATAATGCTCTTAGTGGGACTGACGTGAGTGACGGGGACTATGCTCACGCTAGATCTGCGTGGAATGTTTTCCGCTGTAAGACTTTGAACGATTACGCGTTGCAGTATTTGAAGGTGGATACGTGTTTGTTGGCTGACGTGTTCGAGAATTTCCGTTCAGTTTGTTGCCAGTCCTATGGCTTAGATCCGGCGCACTACATTACGGCCCCATCACTTGCGTGGGACGGTTTGTTGAGCAAGTCTGAGGTGTGTCTGGAATTAGTCACCGATCCAGATATCTATCTTTTCTTGGAGAATGCTGTTCGGGGTGGGATCACCAACGTTAGTCGGCGCTATGCGAAGGCTAACAATGTTTACATGAGCGATTATGACTCCAGCCTGCCATCTTCCTACATCTGTTATTTCGATGTAAATTCTCTCTATGGTCATACGATGCTTGGTAAGCTTCCGGTGGGCAACTTCCAGTGGGTGCAGGAACTCGAATATGCAAACTGGAACTTTAGCACCATGGACACCGATGGTGACTGCTCATGTTTTATAGAGGTGGATCTATCCTTTCCGCGTGAATGTCATGACCGGCTATCAGACCTGCCGCTTGCACCCGTGAATGGCGTACCGGTGAACGGCAATATGTCAAAGCTCTTATTGACACTTGAACCGCGAAAGAACTATGTTTTACATGCAAAAACACTGCAGCACTACCTTACGTACGGGGCCGTTCTTGACAATGTTCATCGTGTTTTGCGCTTTGAACAAAAATCCTGGATGGCGTCGTACGTACGGTATAATCTGAATTGCCGTGCTCAGGCAGCGAACCCCTTTGAGAAATCCTTCTATAAATTAATGAATAATTCCGTTTTTGGCAAATCTTTGCAGTCGCCGCGTAGGGAGCGTGACATACGTGTGGTTTCGCGGTACGATACCATATATGGTGCGGCAGAGTTGATAGGTCGTCCGTCATTTAAGGCAAGGCGGATCGTCGATGAGAATCTGGTCCTCATTGAGTTAGCCAAAGGTTCGGTAACCTTCAACAAACCCCTTTACACTGGTGTGGCCATCTTAGATTTATCCAAATTGCATCTCTATGATTTCCACTATAACTATATGCAGGTTAAGTTTCCCTTTCCATCTCTGCACCTGCTTTACTCAGATACCGATTCTCTTCTGTACCACATCGAGTGTCGCGATGTGTATTCTTCGATTCTCCCCGATTTGGCTTCTCGATTCGACACTTCGAATTATGCTCCAGATAATGCTCAAAGGTTTCCATCAGTCAACCACGGCATGACTGGTGTCATGAAGGATGAAGCCGCTGGACGCATCATTACTGAGTATGTTGGTCTTCGCCCCAAACTTTATGCATACAAGATGGACGATGGTGCTTTTACGCTTAAAGCCAAGGGTGTGAAGGCCAGTGTACTCAGCTCGCTACTTTTTGAGCAATATCTGGATTGCTTGCAAACAAATTCACGGGTTTGGGGGACTCAATATCATTTTCGTTCACGAAATCACATTGTTTGTACTGAACGCGTGACTAAGGTGGCGTTGTCATCAGGTGACGACAAGCGGAGCATTTCCGATAATGGAATTAGCACGCTTCCATGGGGACATTACCGTCTAGATCCCTGAACCTGAGTTCCCCACATAATAAGAGATTCTAACTTTTTTTTTTATTTTATAATTTTCCAGTTTATTTTTTTTTGTACTATCCTCATACCTTGGTACGCTCAATAAGCATTGCTGCTCCGAGTCGAGTTGTAGGAAAACAACAGCACTCCAAACTCCTCCTCCGCTCGGAGTGGTCAACTGGGTAGATGGCAACCAACTTCGATTCATTGCCTCCCCCTTCAGCCATAAAACATTAAGAATGTTGGACAGAACTCATGCACTACTGTACTGCGCATGTGGAGATAAAACCATCGGTATGTTTAACATGTAGAGATTGCACTCATCTTATTTACACGGTTCAGATAGTGAATCTGATAGTTTTCTTTAAATGCTAGTCTGTTTAATAATTTAAAGTAAATTTGAGTCTATCCTGATTTTAAATGCTAATGTGGTTAAACTTTGTTGCATGTCATCTTTCCGTCAAGACCAGGTCAACTATAGTCTTCATTCTGTCTCTGACAATTCCATAATGAACATGGCTGCTTTTGAGTAAATGCGCGATTGCATTGAATATGCGCTTCATGCTTGCATCGGCATGAATATAGATGCGATAGTACACCATCTAGAGGTCTCCGCGATCAATTTGTTCGCTGCATTTCCAGAGGAATACGAGTTTCTAACATACCTTTACAACGGTATTATAGCATGCTTTGAAGCTGTAATGGAGGCTCAAGAGCAAGTGGAGCCAGATAATGGAGTGGACAGCGGCTTGGGAGAGAGTGACGGTGAAGCATAATGCTTGCGCCCTTGTTAAACATGGAAAATAGGCCTCTCGGGGAAACTCGCCATGTATAAAAAAAGGAGTTAACGCATCTAATGCTGTACCTCCTGAGACATAGTCTCTAAGGTGATGTGGAAAGCAGCATACCACTATAAATTCAAACACAAGTTTTTATTTTTTTTTTTTTTCAGCTTACACTCCAGAGAATCTTCCGCCACGTCGAGATGAAGAGAATGAGACTACACATCATAGTTATAAATTCACTATCACTAAATAATAATAATGAGCTTACACTATTATTAAATGCATTACAGGAAAGCTAACACTAAAGTATGCCTATAAGAAAAAATTTCTTATGCCTGCTTCTGATGCATATAAAGGAACACATATCATGATCATTCAATATGGTGCACTCTGTGCATGTAAGGGAACAATCTTTTCGGTGCACTCTGTGCATGTATTGGAACGAGTCCTTGGGTGTATCATGTGCTTCCAAGATGGTGGGGCTGTTGAATCCAAGATGGCGGAGAATTGTTTAAAGGTTGTAATATTTTTTAAATTTAAATATCGCGCCCTCTGGTAGCAACACTTGTTACTAAATATATCGATTAGCATTCGACCTATCGAATGGTGCTGCACCCTGGCAGCTGAAATATGAAATAAAAGTAAATATATCGATTAGCATTCGACCTATCGAATGGTGCTGCGCCCTGGCAGCTTAAATATGAAATAAAAGTAAATATATCGATTAGCATTCGACCTATCGAATGGTGCTGCGCCCTGGCAGCTGAAATATGAAATAAAAGTAAATATATCGATTAGCATTCGATCTATCGAATGGTGCTGTGCCCTGGCAGCTGAAATATGAAATAAAGATGGCGACGGTGGCACACTCTGGTAGCCAACTTGAGAATCAAGATGGCGGCGCCTCTGGCAACTAATTTTTGAATTTGCCGCGCGATACTAGCGACATCTACCAGCCAACTTGAGAACCAAGATGGCGGCGCCTCTGGCAACTAATTTTTGAATTTGGCGCGCGATACTAGCGACATCTACCAGCCAACTTGAGAACCAAGATGGCGGCGCCTCTGGCAACTAATTTTTGAATTTGGCGCCATCTGGTAGTCTGTGCTGGAATTAAAGATGGCGGCTGTATAATGATTTTTAATTTCAAATGTGGCGCCTTAGGTATGCATTAAGGAAGGCAAAAATACCCTCCCCCTTTATCATAAACTTGACATCAGTACATAGCATATATAGATTATTTATTCCACCATATTCCAATTGGTCTCGTGGTCTAGTGGTCAAGGCGTCCGCCTCGTAACCACGACATCATCATTGTTTTCACGTCCCATGGATCGAATCCCAGCCTCGGCACTGAAAATATTTTAGTTAAAGGAAAAATAATACCTGCTGCTACCTGGTGGCGACCAACAGAACTATATGATGTCACACAAGATGGCGGCCTCCAGCAGCCGAAACAAGATGGCGACCAGGAAAAATCAAGATGGCGGCCTCCAGCAGACGAAACAAGATGGCGGCCAGGAAAAATCAAGATGGCGGCCTCCAGCAGACGAAACAAGATGGCGGCCAGAAGAAATCAAGATGGCGGCCTCCAGCAGACGACACAGAATCATGACGTCACGATTCGAAGTTGGTGGAAATTTCTAGAAATACAAAATGGCGGATTTGCGGATTTGCGGATTTGCGAATTTGAGATTTGCGAATTTGCGAATTTGCGGATTTGCGGATTAGCGGATTAGCGAATTTGAGATTTGCGGATTAGCCACTGGATTAGCGGATTAGCCACTGGATTAGCGCATAAAAAACTGGATTTGCACATAAAAAACCATAAAAAATGTGTAAAAAACCATAAAAAATGGGATAATCCCCGGATTACCCCGCTCCCCCCTCGCCTATGTTCCAGAGTCGGCACGCTCTCCCTACTGTCGGCTCATGATCAGTCTCAGGACCTTCTTGTTTCAATAATGGCCAATTTTTTTCCAAGCCTTCTGAAGGGTGGTTTGATTAATTTCATCCCAAGCTGCAGCAACGGTGTAGATAACGTCTTTGATGTTTAAACTTTTAATTGCCTCAAAAAGGTTACATCCTTCTTTAGTTTTGTTCAACAGAGCCGACATATTTTCTTCTGTATCTTCTCTTTAAGCACTCAATGACGCCCGGTTCCATGTATTGTATTAAATGTGTCACATGGGGCGGTAAAAATATAGCCTTGATGTTTCCTTTATTTAGTTCACATTCAGAAGGGTGACTGGGGGCGTTATCTAAGAGCAAAACAGCACGAGCAGGTAAGTTTTTAGACTTAATTTTTTTTTACTGCAGGGAAAATTCATCGATAACCACTCCTTAAACAATGCAGCATAAATTCAAGCAGATGATTGATTCCGATAGTAAACTGGAAGTGTTGCCACGTTTAGATTTTTAAATGCTCTTGGCTTCTTGGATTTTCCTATGATGAGCGGCATTTTGTGGCATTCGTTGGCATTGCTACAAGTTGCAATTGTGAGTCTGTCTTTAGCAAGCTTTGTTCCTAACACAGGTTCATTTTTAGCAGCAAGAGTGTTTTTTTTAAACATTTTGTAATTTAGTCCCGTTTCGTCTACATTGTAGACTTGTTCAGGAACAAGATTCTGTTCTGTAACCAACTGCTCAAATTTTTGTACAAATTCTTCAGCAGCATAATCATCAGCTGAGAGTTTTCCCCCCCGCAATTATAACATGTGGTATGCCATGACGGAACTTCCATTTATGAAGCCACCCTTCGCTAGTGTAAAACTTTTCTAGATCACCTCCCAACTTTTCATATAATTTTATTGCTTTTTCCTTTACTTGTTATAGGTTATATACATACCTTAAGTCTGGCATTTCGGAGACTCTTGTCTAGTCTGCTTGAAATATAGTACAAGTATCTTGATTCGGAGATGTTTCGTCTATATGCCTGGCTTTGGTTATGGCTTGTTTGAAAGCCCTGTCAATATCGACGAAGGCATTGTGGTTCGGAGACTCTTGGCCTAAATGCACGTAACTGGCACACTAGTAGTCATAAGGTGCGCTGAATATGACCTATAGGTAGGCATAGTGATATCTATAAACCTATTTATTCAATTGGGCAGTCATATTGTGTAGAGTCCTTATTATTAATGAATGTAAACACTCGTCAAAAGGTAAAGGGAAAAAATAATTTAGTAAATGATTTTAAGCTTTAATTTCTTTTAGCACTGAGAAAATATCAAACCAAGGAAGGAAATAAATCGAACTAGCAAATATAAATAATTTTTGAATGATTTTTAGAACTTTTTTTCCCCGAACTTTTAGGTTAATAATGATAGATTTTTAATATGACAGCGAAGATGACCGACAAGATGGCAAATGCTACTACAGCTGAGGATCTGGTGATTGACGTTACGGCGCTCTAGCGAGTAAAAAATAAACTAAGATAGTGGCAGCAAACTCTAGCAGACGAAAACAAAATGGCGGATATAAGATGGCCGTCATGCTATTACAAACCAAGAAGCTGGTCACCTACTTGCCTCCTCTTGACGTACCCTTAGCAGGAGCCTCTATTATATCACCGACAGGCGTGTAGGAACCAAGGGGGTGGGGGGGGGGGGGGCGACCCAGGCGACTGCCCGGCCATAACATTTCATGGCCGGGCAAAGTGATGGTTTTGCCCGGCCATTGAATCAGATGAACAAGAGGCATCGTCTTCATTGCAATGCTAATTGGTTTTGTGGGATTTTCTTGTCTGTGCGTTACTTTATTCTTTGCCGAAGATTTTAATTTAGACAGTCTCCTTACACAGTTGCAGCTATTGAAGAATCTTCGTGGTAATGTCCCAGACACTTGTGCAGCATTCGCTGAAAAGTTGGGTAAAGAGAGTGATACGACCCGTGCTTTGCTCTATCAAGTAACTCGACTCATGATACTCATCATGACTGTGCCTGCTTCAGCCGCATCTGCAGAGCGTTCATTTAGTGCACTTCGTCGTTTGAAGACATACTTGCGATCTTCAATGTCCCAAAGACGTCTCACTCATTTGACTTTGCTTCATATCCATAGTGATAAAACTGCATCAATAGACATCAAGTCGGTTATGAAAGAATTTGTCTGCCGCAAGGACGAGAGAAAGAGCGTTTTTGGTAAAGTTTAATTTTTCTGTTGCTACTCATCAAAACATGAAGTCTGAGTGCTGTAATAATTCTTTCCTTTACATCAAAACTTGTGATGCCATTTCTAGTAGCTGTGTAGTTGTAAATGAAAAAATACGGATTGTTCGCACAAATAATTCTGAGAATTTTGAGAATGTTTTTATGTATTGTAAATTAAATTATGAGGAACATAAAAATGCTATGATAGTAATATGTCGAACGGCTCACTATTCCGAGTTTTGTTACATTGTGATTTGACTATCAATTTGAAAGTGTTATTTTGTCATATAACTTATCATAAGATATTTAGATTTTTAGATTTATTAATAGGCCAGTAGCATTAAACACAAAAATCACCCAATTCGGAAATAATTCCTACAAAAGGTTTTATTGCGTCAATGGTTTCATTTATGGCCCAATATGACTCTCCTAAGTTTTCCCCCTCGGGGGAGTTGTGGAAAAGTGGTGGGGGGTGAAAATGTACCCCCAAAAGGGATTCTTTTGCAGTTTTTCACTTGTATCTCCTTAACTTAACAAAATTTTGAAAAGTACCTTTTATAAAAGTTGTAGAGCATTAAATTCTGTGTAAAATAAAACCAGGAAAAAAATTTTTTGGACCACCCGTTGCTAAACTACAAAAGGTGAAAGTCGTATAAATTTCTTAATTTTACGAATAATTTTCGTTTTAATATCAGTTTTTCTTAAATTTCTTCGAATTAACCTGTTTATCAAACAGTAATTAACATAAAAAATTTCAGAATTAAATTTTGCGTCGAATGGTATCAAGAGCGAATTTTTCGGCCAACGCGTTACCAAACTACAGCAGGTTAACGTTGGACAAGTTTTAAACAATAGCAGAAATGGTTGGTTTCAACTACACTTGAAGCAAACACATAAAGGCATGAATTCGATTGGTAACAATCTAACAACAGTCACGGCACTAACTACCAAACAAAAGATTCCTACACGGTATCAACCGCCGAAATAAGAATCCCTGCTCACAAC
This sequence comes from Bacillus rossius redtenbacheri, assembly GCF_032445375.1. Taxonomy (NCBI): domain Eukaryota; kingdom Metazoa; phylum Arthropoda; class Insecta; order Phasmatodea; family Bacillidae; genus Bacillus; species Bacillus rossius. The sequence continues at coordinate 30,935,945 of NC_086338.1, read as the reverse complement.
TCGACCTTAACACTAGCACCAAAGGGCGCCCGACATGCAGAGACATCACACGGCGCCACAAGCAACTACGCCTCGGACGCCGCGTAACTGCGCCCACAGAGCGCAGGTAAGGCATCAAACCATGCAAATGCAAGCAAAACTAGCAAAAAAAGTTACCTGCAGTTATATGATAAACATGTTTCCGCGCGATACAATATGACGGATACGTGTGCTGTGTGTGAAGTGACAATAGAGAAGGGTGAGGCTGTGACTGTGAAAGCAAGAGGAATCAGAACGTTGGTTGAGTGCAGTAAGAAACGAGGTGATGGAATGCGTACTCGCTTTCAGACATGTGAGACTGTAAAGCTACACATATCATGTCAAATCTTACACCAGGGAGAAGAATGTGACTGCTGCAATGAAAGCAAGTGGGAGTAGAGTACATCAATGCCGAGCAGGTCAGTCGGGGTTTAATTTCAGAACACTTTTTTTTTTGTAACAAGGATGCCAGTGATGATTTCATCTCCCAACAACTAAGAGTGAATGTTAATCGGTGGGTAAATGTCAGTTTAGTAACCACTATAAATTTCAAGAACAATGTGTTAGAAACTGCAGCTTCCCGGGGAGACCAGTGGGGGAAGAAGTCAAATCACGCTTGGCTACAGTGAGTGAATTGGTTGCCAGTGATGGGAGATACCATTAGAACTGCATGAGAAAATTTGTTTTACCTGTTCACCCAACGAGTTCCAAGGGTAGGCCCCCAGATGAAAACATCACTGCTTCTTTTGAACATGTTCGCAATTACATTGAGAGCATGCAAGAAGAATGCCAGTTTTCGATGAAAGAGATCATGAAAGATTTTTTTGGCCCTAAAGCGACCGATAAACAACTGAAGAGAAGGTTGGAAGACCATTACGAGAGTGACATTATTATATCAGTTGGTCAAAACCGAGAGACAGTACTCTGTTTCCGCAATACTGGCTATAAAATTTTGACCCAACAATGGTATGAATCTAAACATGCAAATGAGGAGGAAGAACGCCTACGAATTGTTAGAGCTGCAGCTGACATAATCAGGGAAGATATACGTGCAAAAGTGTACTCCCTTGATGCCTATCCAGACCCACAACGTTTTGTTGAAACCTGCGAGGAGGATGTTCCACAAACCTTGCAGGTATTGCTTGGTTCTATCATATTGAAAGGCAAACGAGGAACACTTAAAAAAGAAAAAAAAAACAAAGTGACTTCTATCGCCCATGCAGTAATATCAGCCACCAGACCAAGGTCGTTCCATTCACCCCTCCAAGTGTGGGTCGGGGCCCTCCTGGCCAGGAAATATGGCTCAAGGGATATGATTTAAATAGCCAATGGACTAGGGTTCTGCTGTTCCTATGAGGAAGCCAGAATTTTTGAGGTATCATGTATGAACCATCCACCCAGCTCTGTTCATCCAGACACTTTTTCCCAATTTGTGTGGGACAATGTGGATGTCAATGTTGACACCATAGATGGCTCAAATACTTTCCATTCTATGGGTGTTATCCACTGTGTAACTCCAGCGATTTCTGCATCTTCAAGTAGTATAGCTATAGCTAGAGTCAGTACTGTTCCAAAAGCAAGCATTGTAGGAAAGTTTGGTGTGATTCCAATAACAACAATTGAAAAAAACCAGAGCACCTTTCAAAAACATTGTGTTTAAGGACTTGAGGGAAAATTTCTCCAGTGTGATCATTCAACAGGCTGATTCGACTGGGTTGTGGGAAAATGGAAAGGATATGAACTCCCAGGTTGGAATGGTTTTATGGAGCAGCTCATGTCCTCAAAACCCTACTCAGAATCACTCGCAGTTTTCCTTCCATTTGAAGGCTTCCATGAGCTTCATGGGACAGTGTAAACAGGTGAAGTACATTCACGTGAACCTTCAACTGCGTGTAACACTATCCTAAAAATACTGAATAAATTATGCTGAATAAAAGGTTTTCAAAGAGGTAATATAACAATTATAGCCAAGGATGGATGCAAAGGTTAAAGTAGCAAATAGTGAATTTAAATACATATCGTTTAATCCTGGGCAAAAGCCTCACGTTAACCTTATACAAATTTATCATTCTTTCACATACAAGAGTAATACTGATAGCAAGAAAAATTAGCGGTACAAATGCCACGGCAAAATACGTGAACACATATTCATGTTTTCTTTAGGATTAAATACTTAATACAATACATGATATTAACTTGATAAGAAATTTTACAATTAAGTATTAACGCTTACACACAAGGATAAAGAACACTAACATGCCTCATTAGAGAATACAAAAACGTCAAATGAACATGCAGGCGACCGCGGCCTAACCTACACTAGGCGGTATAAGCTTACTGTAAAGCATGATAAGGCATGATATAAAAGGAAAATTTACATATTAATACATTAAATTCATTACGAAAAAACAAGTCCTAACGAAGACTGTAGACCAGACGGGGAGAGACGTCAAACAAACTATGCATGGTATTAATACAAAAACGATCAAGGAAAACAATAAATGCCAAATAGAATTTAGACGGTGACGGCCGAAATAAGAATTTATAGTACAGCTATTACCAAGTACCGTTTACATTACTGTAAGGGTCACCACCTTACAACACTTACGTGCATTCTCCCCGCTGTCACACTCTCTCTCTAAAGCAAGTATCTGACTACATGCTTAAATCACGACCAGCACCGACTGTGTGCTAACGAACAAGAAGAGCCTTCAAGGCATTACACCTAGTTTTAATTAAGCAAGAGGGCGCCACGCGCATGCGCGGACACCTCACGAGGGGAAGACAAAACACAGCACTGGACGCAGATAGGAGGGGGAAAGTAGGAAGGGAAGGAGCGCCGAAGTCCGCCGCGCGGCGCGAAATTCAAGTGACGCGCACCGACCACTTCAACTCCCCCACCCTTGACGAACGCAACCGCGAGCCTCGCCAACCAAGTCACAAGGACGCGAGGAACTGCAGGTCCGGTCACAACACTCTTGAAGTAACTCAAATGTCAAGTCAACACAATTCTATGTGTGTACAATAACAAAAGTGTATCTAACTGACGATTTCTTGAAGTGAGTTCAACACATTTCTCTGTGTATACAAATACAAACAATGTTTCTAAATAACAATTTCTTGAAGTGAGTTCAACACATTTCTATGTGTATACAAATACAACCAATGTTTCTAAATAACAATTTCTTGAAGTGAGTTCATGACTGGCATAATTTTCCGTGTAGGACACCTAGCAAGGATTCTCAGTGTATCCACAGAAATAAAGTGTCTTCAGCGTTTCCACTGAAATAAAGACTCTTCAGCGTTTCCACTGAAATAAAAACTTCAGCGCTGAAGAGAAAGTTTAGAGTACGGGACGTCCCTGATAAATCCAATATCGGACAGCATCTTCTTCATCCCAGAGTAGCAGGAACAGCATGCCTTCCCCCAGCGCGACACCAGGGCGAGAACGGCGGGCGTCCCCACCGCCTGCCCACGCTCGGCGCCTGGCAGGCAGGGCCGTCCGAAGCGGCCGCTGCAGAAGAGTCAGTCTCCGCACGCGTCACGGCCCCACACGGGCAGGAGACGGCGGCGACCGCATGCCACCGCTCCTCATCGGTGACGTGACGGCGACCAACGTCCCAGCAAGCAAGTGACCTCGCAGACACGACGAACCCGGCGGGCGGCTGCGGTCACGCTATCTCGGGCAGGGCGAGGAGCGTCGGGTGCGCTGCGGCGCGAAGTCCTCTTCTGGGCGTGGCGGGAGCATCGGTGGGAGGAAAGGGAAAAAAAAAAAAAAAAAAGAGAAGGAAACACGAACACCCAAACAACAACAAAAAAAACTAAGTCCAAAAAAGGAAAAAAAAAAAATTATTGATGAAATTTCTTTAATTGACCCACATGGGCCTTTTTATATTTTCTAGAACCAGAAGGGTTACGCAATAGGACCGTGTTGTCTCCCAAAAATCTATCAATCACAAATGGCCCAACAAAAGCAGAAATCAATTTTGAATTAACATTATCAGCCAGTTTTGGCAATTTAAAATTCTTTAAGAGAACCAAGTCATTAACAGCAAAACCATGAGGTCTCCGCGTAGCGTTATAAGAGGCGGCTACAGCCTCGCGGGCCTTCTTAAGATTACAACTCACATCGTCAAGCATGGCCTCCAGGGAATCACTGTCAGACGCGAGTTCCAGAGGCGGCAGTCCCCAGGAGTTAAGCAAAGGATGGGTCAACTCACGGCCCATGAAGGGGATGGAAGGGGGAAACCCTGTCGCCATATGGACAGCAGAATTAAACGCCACGTTGATGAATTCAAGGTCACTGTCCCACAATGACTGGTCATCCCTGTAATAAGCAGTTAGAGTGGCTTTAAGCACCTTGTTTACACGTTCAGACTGATTACCCTGGGGGCAATAGGGACTACTGTAAATGGGTTTAATAGCCCATTCAAAACACATATCCTTAAATAATACAGACCGGAAGTAACGGGCATTATCACAGGTTATCATAGCAGGAGCACCAAAAAATTTCCACACTTGCTCTCTTAAGGCTTTAACAATACTAGTCGCCTTCATATTTTTTAAGGGGAGTAGTAACACAAATTTGGAAAAGATGTCCAGAACCACTAGAATGCAAATATTTCCCTTTTTGGAGCGTGTAAGGGGGCCAAAAATATCCATATGCAGAACGTGCCATGGAGCAACCGGCGGATCCACACAATACAGGCCAACCTTGGCACATTGCGGGGGTTTAGAAACCTGGCAGTCAACACAGGACCTCACGTGGTGACGCACGTCTGCACGTAGTTCGGGCCATGCCAGATGCGCGCTGATGCGGCGGAATGTTTTTTCGATACCCAAGTGAGCACCCAACAATGAGTCATGAAAGTACTTAAGAACCATCGGACGAAGGGAGGCAGGAACCACTGCCTTCCTCTGCTTGCCTGATTTCCCTGTGTAATAAATTACACCTTGTTCCTCTACGTAGGGCGTAACAGTGCCATGATGCAAATCCCTGCGTATGCGAACACACAGCGGGTCATCCTTCTGACAATCACGGATACTAAGAAAAGACTCTGGGAAGACCTTGCACACCGCGGCACTAATCGGCTCAGAACAAGATACTGGCAAGGCACTGGTGTCAAACTCCTCAGGGGTAAACATCCGTGACAACGTGTCAGCGACCACATTGTCACTACCCTTAAGATGGTGTAGCTTAAAGTTAAAGCGGGACAGCCGTAACACCCAGCGCCCTAATTTCCCTAGCTGGTTAGGGTGGTTAAATAACCAGCTAAGTGCCTGATTGTCAGTGTACAGGTCAAATTCCTGACAGTCCAGGTACGAGGCGAACTTCTCAACGCCGAACAAACATGCAAGCGCCTCCTTCTCATACACGCCGAGACGCCTTTCTCCGTCTGTCAACGATCGGCTAGCATAAGCTATGGGACGTAATCTATCATTTTCGAGGTGACCTAGGACGGCTCCTAGAGCAATACTAGACGCATCGACCTGAAGTGCGAACCTACGCTGAAAATCCGGAAGGATCAAAACGGGAGGAGAAGAGACAAGGGCCTTAAGATTATCAAAGGCTTTCTGTTGCGCGTCACCCCATTCAAAGGCTGTGTTTTTCTTGCGCAACTTATTCAACGGACCACAAACCGCAGCATAGTCCGGTATAAAGCGTGCATAGTAACCTGTCATGCCTAGGAATCTCTGAATTCCTTTGACGTTTTTAGGGGGCGGAAAATTAACTATGGGTAAAACCTTGTCAGGGTCCATAATGAGCTTTCCCTTAGAAATAATGTAACCAAGGAACTTAACATGGTCCTGGGCCAAACGAAGTTTGTCAGGATTAACAGTTAACCCAGCCGCTCGAAGACGGTCAAACACCTGAGTTAGATGTTGTTTGTGCTCTTCTAAGCTAGCGCTATAAACAATAATATCATCAATATAGTTAAAGACAAATTTATACTTCAAATCAGAAAGAATATGGTCCAGCACGCGGCTCATGGCCTGACTACCAAATGAAACTCCCATGGGCACCCTATTGAACTGAAATTGTCCCCAAGGGGTAGAAAATGCGGTGTATTTACGGCAATCAGGATGCAGGAGGATTTGATGGAAACTGGCGTTCAAATCGATGACGGAAAAAATGGCTGCCTCTCCTAGGTGTTGTAGAGCGCTCTCTACCGTCGGTAATTCGTAAGAGTCCTGAATGACCTTATCATTTAGAGATTTGAAGTTGTGAACCAAGCGAAATTCTCCAGCCTCCTTTTTAGGAACTAGAAAAGTAGGCGAGCTAAAATCAGAAATAGATGGGGCAATGACCCCAGCTTCCATGAGGTGATCGACAATAATCTTCATTTTTTGTAGTTTAGGGGGTGATACTCTGTGGCCTTTGGCCTTAACAGGCGTGCGATCCTTCAAATGAAACTTATAGGGCAATACATCACACCTACCTATACGACTGTTTATTACGTCAGGATAACGACTGAAAACGTCCGAAATCAGAGAGTCTCTGAAGGTCATGTCACTCATGTCAGGACAAGACATGACTTCAGGGGCGGCATTCTGCGGAATTAATTTAATTTTTAATGAAGGGCGAAAGCCAAAAACAAGATGCTGATTAGCCACGTCAATCAAACAACGAGTTTTCCCCAGAAAATCCAGACCAAGGATAAGTGAATGACACAAACCAGGAATAATGTAAAAATGCCAGTTCCAGGAAAATCCGGCAATTTTAATGTGAAGCTCAACTGTCATGTTAGCGCGTACTACTTCTCCGTTAGCTACACAAATAATGACGTCAGGGCACGTAGTCACACGGCTCTGCAATGCAGGTAATTTATTACATAAGGAATCAAAAAAATCAGCACTCAACAAAGAACGAGTGGCTCCGGAATCCACTAATGCCGGAACAATATCACTAAACAAATTAACATGAACAAAATTGTAAAATTTATGAAAGGCGGCTTTTCTCTGACGACGATCGCGGCGACCGCTCATACGCCCTGATCGGGGCCCGTTTCCCGGACACTGATCCCTATAGTGCCCTGCGCGGTTGCACCTAAAGCATTTGCGTAAATCACGGCTCACAGCGGGCTGCGTGCACTCAGACACCGCGTGACCGAACTTTCCGCAGTTGGCACACCTAGACCGGCTGGCCTTAAGGCCGGGCGCATTAGTGGGAGGGGGGCGCCTGTCGGTAGCGCGGCCGGAGCCGACAAGGGGCTCGGTTACACTAACCGCACAATCAACGAGCTGCGGCGCGCGCGTAGCACGAGCAGACTGAGAATAAACATTCACAGCAGGCTGAAATTCTAAGTTTTTAGGCTTATAAAACCGCGATGTAGATGAAATGGGGAATTCCTCCTTATATTTTCTAACAGCGAGCAAGCGATTCTCCACTTCAGAGCTCCACTTGCGTAAAGCATTCAAAGTTGTGGGAGGACTAAGCATGGCGCTATGTTGAAGCACAAGCGGAGAGACATTCCCTAATATAGTTTGTACTAACTCAGTTTCCGTGAGATTTAAATTAAGAACGGCCGCATAATTGGCCACGGAATTAATGAACTGAAGAGTGGGCTCGTTAGGCAATTGAAACCTAAATACTAAGTCACGTTTACAGCTCTCAAGCACACGTGGAGGACAGGCAAATTGCAAAACTGAGCTTTTGAACTGAGCAAAAGAAAGATTCTGAGTAATTGCGTCAGTAAGTAATTGCAAAAATGCGGCTCCACAAAGACTCAGCAGGGCCTTTAACAATTCTGCCTCACTAACTAATTTCAGCCCTTCAAGACGTGATGCCGCACTTAAAAAATCCAAAACAGCTCGTGGCTCGCAGCTATCAAGCCGAGGAAGAAGCTTAAGGTTAGAAAAAAATATTTTTGTATTAAATTTTGAGTTCAAGGCGGGGCCAGAAGGGGGTGGGAACTGCCGAGACGGTACCTCATCAGCTGATTCCCAGGAGTTACGAACATGCTGGACGAGTAGGCTCCTCAAAACAGCAACAGTAGCGCCCTCCTCGAAGGAAACGCCCTCCTCGGAGAGGATTTGAACCAGCTCGTCACGGCGTAGACGATACACCCATCCCGTGACCGGTGACCCCATGGTGCATGCAAGACAAAAGAGAAAAACAAAAACGTTAATAGTCAGCATAACACAGCAGAGTAGCGCAGTTGAAGGCTTCCATGAGCTTCATGGGACAGTGTAAACAGGTGAAGTACATTCACGTGAACCTTCAACTGCGTGTAACACTATCCTAAAAATACTGAATAAATTATGCTGAATAAAAGGTTTTCAAAGAGGTAATATAACAATTATAGCCAAGGATGGATGCAAAGGTTAAAGTAGCAAATAGTGAATTTAAATACATATCGTTTAATCCTGGGCAAAAGCCTCACGTTAACCTTATACAAATTTATCATTCTTTCACATACAAGAGTAATACTGATAGCAAGAAAAATTAGCGGTACAAATGCCACGGCAAAATACGTGAACACATATTCATGTTTTCTTTAGGATTAAATACTTAATACAATACATGATATTAACTTGATAAGAAATTTTACAATTAAGTATTAACGCTTACACACAAGGATAAAGAACACTAACATGCCTCATTAGAGAATACAAAAACGTCAAATGAACATGCAGGCGACCGCGGCCTAACCTACACTAGGCGGTATAAGCTTACTGTAAAGCATGATAAGGCATGATATAAAAGGAAAATTTACATATTAATACATTAAATTCATTACGAAAAAACAAGTCCTAACGAAGACTGTAGACCAGACGGGGAGAGACGTCAAACAAACTATGCATGGTATTAATACAAAAACGATCAAGGAAAACAATAAATGCCAAATAGAATTTAGACGGTGACGGCCGAAATAAGAATTTATAGTACAGCTATTACCAAGTACCGTTTACATTACTGTAAGGGTCACCACCTTACAACACTTACGTGCATTCTCCCCGCTGTCACACTCTCTCTCTAAAGCAAGTATCTGACTACATGCTTAAATCACGACCAGCACCGACTGTGTGCTAACGAACAAGAAGAGCCTTCAAGGCATTACACCTAGTTTTAATTAAGCAAGAGGGCGCCACGCGCATGCGCGGACACCTCACGAGGGGAAGACAAAACACAGCACTGGACGCAGATAGGAGGGGGAAAGTAGGAAGGGAAGGAGCGCCGAAGTCCGCCGCGCGGCGCGAAATTCAAGTGACGCGCACCGACCACTTCACATTCATCAATGCACCTCGCAGTAACTATGACACCATCTATACTTCACTTCTCTCAGCAGTTGAAAAATGCAAGATCCTAGACCAAAATGTCTGTTTTGTCACATTTGACCAGCCTCTCTATCTAAAGGCACGTGAGATAGTGGCATCTTCCACTCCCGATTCTGAGTTGAACATAGTCAGTGTACGGTTGGGGTTTTTTCATCTTTTAATGTCGTACCTGGGAACCATAGGCTACATCATGAATGGAAGTGGGCTGCAAGAGCTATTTAGCATTGCTTATGCCCAAGTATCAAGAGAAAAAATGATGGCTGGGGCGTGCTTATTCAAGGGCAGTTCATGCACATACTCTCTGCAATTTGACTCTTGCAAATGTCATCCTTACGAAAACGAGGGGTAATGAGGACTCAGAATAACCTTCCCATTCAAAGACTCCCTTGGAAGAACTTGATCACGAATATTTGAAGCAGCTGTTGACTGAGGAACTCGAAGAAATGGAGGATAATGGCCCCACTGCCAAGTTATGGGTGCTCTACTTCAAAATGACCACCCTCATGAAGCAGTTCATACAGGCTGAGGACTGGTGACTGGGAGCTGCATCTGAGTACTGTGAAGAAGATGTTGCCCTATTTCCATGCAAGTGGGCATTTTTTGTATGCTAAGTCAGCGCAGCTCTATCTGCAAGACATGATGGACCTGAATGGATGGTTTACAATCAGAAGATCTGATAAATTTTGGAGTGGGATTTGGTCTGGCATGACCATTGAGCAGACCCTCATGCGCTCATTAAAAAGTAGTGGAGGGCTTAGTCATGGTCGTGGTGTTTCAGATAGTACTCTCAGCAGATGGGCAATCACCATGCCAATAGTTACAACAGTGGCACAACAGGTCGAGGATTTTAGCGGGGTTTTATTCACCACCTCAGAGCAGTATGTTGATGCCAGAGATGCTAGAGTCCAGCGTGATAATGGAGATGTACAGAAGTTTGTGGAGTGGTTTCAAACTCACGATCATTTTCCAGCAAGCGACTTCATGATGTCCATCAGTACAGGTGTCATGGGAGATGAATCAATAAACTGTCACAGAGCCTTTGAAATTGGGAATTCGTCAATGCTTACCTTGGTGGGACAAAACTTTGACCAAATCAAATTTGTCAGAAAGAATCGCATCATGAACATTCAAGGTTTCAAGTCAAAGTTTACCATTCATGGGGAGGAAGTACCAGTCAATCCTGAGACAATATTTCACCGTATCGCACTCCTCAAGAAATCTGATGAAGAGCTAAGGGAATTCTTCCAATACGAGCTGGCACCATATCCCCTGTCTATTCGATGAGGTTGGAATGAGGAAGGCACCTAAGTCTGTACTTTATGACTTTTTTGATCCTGTAGGAGAAGTTAACCTCGATGGAGCGGCTCACATCATTGATGGAGGATTTTTATCACACCGAGTGGTATGGAAGAATGGCGATGCCTTTCAATGTATTATCAAAAAGTATGTTGATAACTTGAAATGCCACTACAACAGAAAAGCTACCACTGTGGTTTTTGATGGCTACCCCGAAGACCTGCGTTCCAAAAGCATCAAATCTGCAGAGCGGCTCCACAGAATGAAGAGGCACATTGCTCCCGAGGTCATCTTCACGTTAATATAAATATACTAATTTTGTATACTATATTATTGTTATCCTGTTTGTGACCAAATTCTGTACCTGAAGTTAAAACAACCATTGTAATTAATGTTGACATTTGGGGCAGTTGGCTAATTTTTAATTTTTGAATAAGACACCGTCTAAAACCTGTAGTTAAAACCAACCATTTACACTGAATTGAAAATTGGTCAAACTTTCAGCTGGTGTAGTTTGGTAACGAATTGTCCAAAAAAAATTGTTCTTGGTACCATTCAACGCAGAGCTTAATGCTCTATAACTCTTATGAAATGTACTTTTCAAATATTTTGTTTAGTGTGGGAGATAAAAGCAAAAAACCGTAAAAACTCCCCTTTTGGGGGTACATTTTCACTCCCCACCACTTTTCCACAACTCCCCTGAGAGGGAAAACTTAGGAGAGTCATATTGGGTCACAAATGAAGCCATTGAAACAAAAAAACCTTTTGTAGGAATTATTTCCGAATTGGATGTTTAACGCTACTGGCCTATAATGGTAAAGCAGTTATTCTGTCCCGTTTTAAATTAATATTCAGTGGACACTAGGTACACCATATGCTTGTATCAATACATTCTGAATATTGGCATCATCTAAGAATATTTAATTAAAGGTGTGCAACATTAAGAGTTCTCCTGTCCTGATATTCAAATGAATTTACTTAATAGTGGGTAATGAGTGGGATAATGACATCTTTGTTAAATTGTTTACTCAAGGCTCAGCCTCACTTAAATATTTGATTATAGCTTGTTTTGATTATTGCAGTTGTTTGTTAGCACATATTAAGAAAATGTAACTATAGCTATAGATAGTTGGCAAAATATATTATCTCACACTACAAATATTAATCTTCAACCACCGTCATGCAATTATGATGCAATTAGTCAAACATATTTTTAATTATAAATACATATTTGCCTTTTCTACAGCTCTAGATAACTTGATATCTGGGGACTAAATTTGAAGGTGTTTGTGATTTATGTACTCTGTGCAGTGGGAAAATGCAACAAATTGCCTTTAAAATGAATTCTACGAGGCGAAAACTGAAAAGTGAACACTTTTGTGATGCCGAGCCTTAAGTAAATTTGTTATAAAAAAAAAGTTAAAATTTCTGCTAGTAGTACCTACATTCTATTTTTATGTACGAAATATGCTTAAATAGCACCATTTTGCTCCTTAGAATACACTTATAATGATACTCTCCTTTGCCCCCCCCCCCCCCCCCCCAAATTAAATATTTGCTTCCTACGCACCTGATCACCGAAAAGCCTAGTCTTAAGATGTACACAACACTTATTAAAATTAATTTTCATTAAAGTGTCCAAACCAATATGCAAGTGTGCTACCACGCAAACTTGTCCTCGAGCGCTATTGCTGCCAATCTGTGTTTTCGGCAAGAAATTCGATAGAACACATCAAATGGTCGCGCTGGAGGTTCAAAACAGTTGCAAACATGGAAACGAAAAACACGCACATGAGTATTACAGTTATCAGATTTTACTTTAGCTCTGAGCGCTACCTTTTTTTTTTAATTATAGCTACTTCTTTAGGCGCATCACGAAAAAATGAGTGAATTTTTACGATGCTCGCGCAACATGCAACGAACTTTTCACTGGATGAGGAAAAAAAAGGCTACCTACACAATTATATAAGTGCTTTTAAATACTTTAGTGATTGATATCGTATACTGGTCTATTATCATTAACGATATATTTTTATTTTAAATATTAGTGATAGAATTGGGGTTTATAAACCTTTTCAGGTGTATTTATATAAGTGAGGTTATGTTCCCCTATGTATAATTTATTTGCATTATAAATTATTAAATAAGTAAAATTAATAAATTAGAATTATAATTTCAGCATATTTACCAACTGTATTTATTTATAAAATAATCACTCCAGTTCTTTTATTATTTTATTTCTATTAATTATTTGCAATCAAAAACTAAAGTTTTTTTTACTACGCCTAGTAAGTATAATTTCTGACGCGCGTGCACCCATTTTATTTAGTTCAACATTTCAGTTGTGCTGATGTCATTGCACTCGGCTAAAACTGACTGCTCTAAATAAGTTTGACTAAAAGAAATGATTGTCACATGCAAAGCTTATTTATTGAGGGTTCGCGAAGAGCCGGCGGTGACGCAGGAGCGGGAAGCTGCTAGCTGGCGGGTGGCGAGCCGGCGGGGTCCTCCTCGTAGAGGGAGAGGTCTCCCCGGGAGGGGAAGGGCGGCGGCAGCGAGCCCAGCAGCTCGCGGGTCACGGCCTTGGGCTGCGGCGTCGGCGACGGCGCGCGGGGTCGGTCCTTCAGGGCGCGACCCGCCGGCAGCGACGGCGGTCGCTCGTTCATCTCGGTCCACAGCCCGCGGGCCGAGTCGTCGTCTCCCTCCCGGGGCGCCGGGGCTGCGACCAGAGACCCGCACGTCGTGGCGCCCGACGGCGCCAGTCCGCACGCCTTGGCCGGACAGCACGTCGCGGCGTTTGGCGTCACGGCAACACCGCACGTCGCGGCGTTTGACGACGCGGCAGCACCGCACGTCGCGGCGTTCGACGACGCGGCAGCACCGCACGTCGCGGCGTTTGACGTCGCGGCAGCACCGCACGTCGCGGCGTTCGACGTCACAGCAGCACCGCACGTCGCGGCAGCACCGCACGTCGCGGCGTTCGACGTCGCGGCAACACCGCACGTCGCGGCGTTTGACGACGCGGCAACACCGCACGTCGCGGCGTTCGACGTCACAGCTTCGCTCGGCGGCGGGGGCTGCTCTTCTGCTTGCGGCTCGGCCGACGATGCGCGGTCTTCGACGGCCACCGCTTCGTCCTCCGGGGACTGCTGGTTCTCGCGCACGGTACTCATGCTCGCTGCCGAAATCACGGATAGCGTCTAACTGTTCCGCGTAGATTCTTCCCTACTTTCCGCACACCCACCGGTTTGTTCGTTCCACGAAACTAAGAAATGTAGCTCTTAATTTGAAAAAATAAATTTTCAACTGTAGAATTTAACGAAGAAAATTTTTTTCGAAAGATTTATGTTAGAACTAGTTAAATTATGTCGCTATGTTACAAACAATTTCGTGTCAACAATTGTTGTCATGGAACAATTGCGTGATTTCTCTCTTCAAGAAACATGTTGTTTTGATATGTTTTTTGGTTGCATGGTGGTAAGAAGTTAGGGGAGTGCGAGTGTTTGATCTTTACATGTTAAATTATTAACATGTAAAGATCAAAATTATTAAGTCAAAATGAGAACTACCATGCATCCCCCTTTCTCATCTAAAGGTTAAAGTTTTTTTTTAATAAAGTTGCTGAAACCTCTTTGTTAAAAGAAAGGAAGAAAGATATATACAGAGAGAAAGAAAGAGAGAATGTGTGTAAGTTTGTTTGTAAGGATTAAAAAATTTATTTCACTGCCACAAAGCTACAGTATTCCAGATGGGCATATAATAGGTCTTATTTTTAAAAATACAGAGAAAGAGAGAGAAAATGGAAGGAAAACGTGACACAGAAAAAGAGGAAAAAAATTAAGAGGGAGGAAAAAGATACAAAGAAAGAAAAATAGGAAGAAAGAGAGATTGCAATGAAAACCAGAGGAATACCACTATTAGACTGCATTCTTGGGTTTCGTTAATATACTTGTCACAGATGTAAGAATATAACTACGTCACATCGGCACTGCCGTTATCTTTGTCCCTTATCGGCACAGTATTGGTGAAACTTATTTAAATCAGGTGGCCGGATACAACTGATTTTTTTACTCCCTAAATCCGACCCAGAATAAATTGGCTAAATGATAAATATAGGGACTTGCAGGTTAAAATAGCACTATACAAAAGAGGAGAATAGACCCTCTTTGGGGAGCTTGCGAAACACCCCCCCCCCCCCCCTTCCTGAGGAAGTTGTGACTCCACCCCCCCCCCCCCTCCTGAGGAAGTTGTGACTCCAACCCCCCCCCCCCCCTCCTGAGGAAGTTGTGACTCCACCCCCACCCCCCCCCCCTGGGGAGCTTGCACAGCCGGATATTTTTCGAAGAAAAAGGGGACATATTTTCTTGAAAAGGAAAAATTTTCTTTCGAAAAGAGAAATTTTGGTGCAAAATGAGGTCTCTTGAGGTGTTTTTACCGCTGGAAGTGACGTAATCCAAGATGGCAACCGGAAGTGACGTAATCCAAAATGGCCGCTGTGGCTCCTTGGCTCTCCAACCATCAGCCGGTGTCCCTATACCTACTATATACACCTACTTGCGATCTCATTTTATTTAGTGATAGTGGGATCGAAGTGTTGCGAGAAAAGCCAGATTAAAAGGTCTGGGGAAAAAAAACTGCCGAAACTACACAGATTTTTCATGTGTTGTTTGTTACCTGAAATCTTACAGACAGTCGCATTCTGAGAGCCATGAAAGTTCGGGAACCAGATTTTATTGTGGCAGCCAAGGAAGAAAAAAAAAACTAAAGTAATAACCAGCGGACTGATGATTATTTATTCAAAGTAAAATTATATTCTATGTAATGTGTAACAAAATATGTAATGGGATCATAAACATGTAACGTCTGTGTGTGCGGGTGTGTGCGTGTGTGTGTGTGTGTGTGTATTGTCGTATTAAGAAAATTTTAGGGCTATTGAATTTATTTCTTTTATTTTCCACAAGTCATGTTTGTATACGTTAACAATTATGATTTTACTGTATTTTTGTTAGGATACAAACAGATTACAAAAGTGTCGTTGACGAGGTATTTTTTTTTTAAATTTCAATTGTCACTTTAATACAAGTAGTTGGAAATGGGGGGTTCAAGCACAGGCGCAGGAGCCAGGAGCCGGCCGCCATCTTGGATGACGTCATTTTTGACCCAAAATTCCTCAAAATTCCTCAAAAATGACTCAAAATGACTCAAAATTTCCCGTTTTCGAGGGAAAAATTCCCGTTTCGAGGGAAAAATTCCCGTTTCGAGGGAAAATTTCCCGTTTTATTCCGTAAAAATCCCAGTGGATAGAATAGTCCTAAAAGTGGCTTAATCATCCCTAACGCAAGCCACTGTTAAGCCGCTATCAGGACTTGACCTTGACCTTTGACCTTGCCAATCTATGCTAATCTATGCCAATCTATGCCAATCTACGCTAATCTATGCTAATCTATGCCAATCTATGCTAATCTATGCCAATCTATGCTAATCCGTATGCTAATCTATGCTAATCTGTATGCTAATCCATGCTAATCTGTATGCCAATCCATGCTAATCCATCCGCCATTTTGTATTTCTAGAAATTTCCACAAACTTCGAATCGTGACGTCACCGTTGCACTTTGTGTCACGGACGCCATCTAGGATTTGAATTTTTTTTTTTTCGAACTTTGAAATTCGATGTAAACATCAACCACCATCTTGTTTTCGTCTGCTGGTGGCCGCCATCTTGTTTTCGTCTGCTGGTGGCAGCCATCTTGTTTTCGTCTGCTGGTGGCCGCCATCTTGTTTTCGTCTGCTGGAGGCAGCCATCTTGTGAGAGTGCGCTCACGCCATGTTAGTTTAATTCTTACCCGCTAGAGTGCAGTAATCATTTATTATTACTGTGACACCCACCATCTTGTCATTTGGCCACCATCTTGAAAATCCATAATTATTTAGCTAGGAATTCGGGAAAGATTCCAAAATTTATTAAATAAATCACCCATTAATTTATTTATTGAATCGCTGGATTCCAGTCCTTTGTTCGATACCTGATCGATGCAATAATGTTTAATTTTATGTAAAATAATAATAATTTCAATAAACCATCTTCAACATTCTTAAAGAGACTTTAAAACCTCTACTACCATCATCCTATAAGCCATCAACACCACCATCTTGGAAAATTCGTAATTATATTGCTAGAGATTCGGGAAAAAGTTACAAATTCATTAAATAAATTTGCAAACAATAAAATGATTAATTAGGTCGACTCAGGCCCTTGACACGATTCGGAATGAAGATGGAAAAAAATAAACATAATATAATAGTGGCAGGTTCGAGAAAGAAAACAACACAAGTTCTTTCACAAAATAAACTTTATTACATAATTTCTACTTTACTACACGAACACTTGCGAAAGCCAGCAATCTTATAATCATGTAACGGTGTCCTGAGACCGAAACGATGGAAACGACGTGTTATAATAAATAAATCTGATAACGCTTATTATGATCACTGGGGCGATTGTGATATTAAAAGTATTTATAATAAACAAGCAAGTGAGATGGTGGTAGAAGAGATTGAGTACACATCGTGGAAAGATCCAAACTTATTGGTTGACCGGCTAAGACTTCTACATGGCTCGCTTTGTGCAGGAAACTATTCGTGCATAAAAGAAATATCCTTCATACTCGAAGAACTGAGGAAAGCTGGCTACATACAATAATGGCTTATTTTACTTCTATTTGTATAATCTTAAGAAATAAATTAAATATTAAAAGTAAAAATTTAATGTTTTTATTTCTTTCATTCTGATTTCTAACTAAGACTTAGTTCTCGTAACTTGTGTTACCAAATGTGCTGCCTTTTGATGGTGCTTCCAAAATGTGCTTTCTTCTTTTTGTTGATGGTGCTTCCAAATGTGCTGCCTTTTTTGATTGTGCTTCCAAAATGTGTTTCCTTCTTTTGTTGATGGTGCTTCCAAATGTGCTGCCTTTTTTGATTGTGCTTCCAAAATGTGCTGCCTTTTTGATGGTGCTTCCAAAATGTGCTTCCTTTTTGTTGATGGTGCTTCCAAAATGTGCTTCCTTTTTGTTGATTGTGCTTCCGATTGTGCGTGGTTTCTATGATTGTGCTTCCTTTTTCGTTGAATGTGCTTCCAAATGTGCTTCCTTTTTGTGGATTGTGCTTCCAAATGTGCTTCCTTTTTGTGGTTGTGCTTCCAAATGTGCTTCCTTTTTGTGGTTGTGCTTCCAAATGTGCTTCCTTTTTGTGATTGTGCTTCCGATTGTGCTTCCTTTTCTGTGAATGTGCTTCCGAATGTGCTTCCTTTTTGTTGTTTGTGCTTCCGATTGTGCGTTGTTTCTATGATTGTGCTTCCTTTTTCGTTGAATGTGCTTCCAAATGTGCTTCCTTTTTGTGGATTGTGCTTCCAAATGTGCTTCCTTTTTGTGATTGTGCTTCCAAATGTGCTTCCTTTTTGTGATTGTGCTTCCGATTGTGCTTCCTTTTCTATGAATGTGCTTCCGATTGTGCTTCCTTTTTGTTGATGGTGTTTACAAATGTGCTGTCTTTTCGTTGATGGTGCTTCCTTTTTGTTGATTGCGCATAGTAAAATATGTAGTGACTGAATATTTACTAGTTCAAAACCTCTTGGTGTTACTAAAATATTTTTCAAGGTCGCTTGGTCCTTTAGTATGTATTAAGATTTCATGATGGTCTAAATGACTGTAATTATCTAAAGACGAAGAAGGTCCTGCGGTTCTGAAAATTCTAACCTATACGTCTGATATTGTCATGACTCGGTCTGATGGTCCATAGACAATTGGCCTGTATGTGTGGCTTTGTACATGAACGATTTATAGGTTATTCAGATTATCGAATAATTAGACTTTCATGTAAGGCATAGCGGTACTGTATTTTAATTCTATGGTCAGGTATATTGTCTTGAGTTGTTTTTCGTAGAGTGAATGATTAATAAATTCCACGAAAGGTAATGGAAAATAAAATATATTTAATATTTAGTTACACCTGTCACTGGTCAAGCAGTGCGTTCATTACTTCTGGAACTATTAAGCAAAGTATAATGTTATTTATATCAATTTTCTCTTTATTATGTATTTCAGAGTATATTATACTCTATGTAACTTGGATGTCCAGGTCCGATCTCAAGACACAATGCGAACATGTTTAGGGTTTGGATGGTTGATCACCTCGTTCGAATATTGGAGGCCGCCAGCAAGGCGGGGGACAACAGCGGAAGCAACGGTACACGTGACTGGACTGGAGGGAGGTCCTAGCGGTATAAATTGAGGTCAACACCCTAGACACAGCAGTCAACACATAGTCGTGTGGGTATAGAGCTAATATTAGTTTTATTAAATATCATTCTTACATATGTACTTTCATGGTTTTTGTGCCTACAGTGTCCATAAAGTATATAATATATTTACGTACCTGGTTCTTCAACTTAACAAGTACTTACATTTTACATTTTTAAATTCGAATTTGTTAAAGAACAATGGCTGAAATGATGTGTGTTATAAACTATAAGTCCTTCTATAACTGGTGTGATTTATAAGACTGTTATATTTTGAGGATAGTATGACCAATAGGATGATAATATGATGTGACATTGACTTGATACTTCGCTTGAATGAAATTTAAATGATACCTTGAGATGAAAGCTGCAAGTGCGTGCATTGCGTGTTCATTTCATTTGATGAATTTGTTTCCAAATGCGTTACCTTATTTTGGTGCGCTTCTTCTTTCAATGGTGTTTTGACTCGAGTATTATAGTAATTGGTTCTTGATTTGACTAGAGTATTATTCCAACCGGTGCGTGTATATAAGCGAGTCCTGGACAGCAGGTCGCTCAGTTTGTTACTGACGTCGTCGGTGTAAGGATCACCTAGTTTGATTCTACTGGTGCATACGTCGTGTAATTGCCTGTTCTTGAGACTTCGATGGCATCTTTACCATCTAAAACGTCGAACTTGATGGACGACGCACCATCGTCTACGGGAACCCTGACGTCAGCTACGGTGGAGAAGGTGCAGATCCCGTCGGCAAAGACGACGTCATCAAAAGAGGAGATTTCAACAGTCGCGATACCGTCAGCAGGAGAGACTTTAATGCCGTTGGTGCTGACTACGCAGGAAAACTCGTCGAACTTCGTTTCGCCCTCGATGGAAACTTCAATGACTGGTGATTCAACACCGACTAACGAACATCGGTGCTGTTACTGTGACAAGATTTTCACAAACAGCAGCAATACTCGACGACACGAGAGGAGAGAATGCGCTAAGAACCCTTATCGTAAAATGTTTGTTTGTGAGAAATGTCACAAGCAATTTGCAAGACAAGATAATATGAAAACGCACATGAAGACATGCAAAGGACCTGCTGTGCGGCAGAAAGTAAAGGTTTCGGTGCAGCAACGATGTATTGATGTTCATATGAGTATGCCTGGAGATGGTGTAACTGCTGCAACAACATCATCTGGTTCGGGTCTGAAAGGATCGTCTTCATCACCACGGTATCCTTGAAGCTACTGTGATATGTCGTTCGCATTTTCTCATGATGCACGAAGACATGAGCGGAGTAAATGCAAGAAGAATCCATCTCGTATAAAGTTTCGCTGTGATGGGTGTCATGAATGGTTTACACGTATTGACAGTTTGCGACGACATGTGAAAAAATGCAACGGTAAAGTCCGTGTGTCTACTGAAGAACTACCTGTAGAAACTTCGACTCCTCGCTTTAGATTGGAGACTCGTAAGAGAACAAGCAAGAAAACCGATGTGCAGCAACCGATTGGTATGACGTCTGAACATGAAAATAAACCTAAGACTGTGTTCGGCTCATTACAAGTGAATGATAATGGGTTCTACTTGGCGCAGTCTGCATTTCGTGGGACATTGAAAGACTACTATTATCCAAATACGTTAGGTGAGTCGAAAGACATTTGTAATTTTCTTGATGATATCAAAGAGAACATAATCAATCAGCTTACTGATGATGTAGCAACAAACGGTTCATTAAAATACAACTTGTGGTTGGACTGTATATATGGAAAGCCGTATCCATTCGAAGACGAAGTGAAGAAGTGTGCATTCAAGACATCGGCTGCAGTAATTTACAGTTCTAACGATGTGAAGCATACTGTTAAAAACGGTATCCAGAAACTCTGTCAAGAAGAGGAGGACTATGTCTGTAAAGGTTCTGGCTGGACTCTTTCTAGTATAAGCCGATTGGAGCTAAGAATTAGTCATTTCACGCCGCTGCGGACCTAAATGATTATAAGATTGCTGGCTTTCGCAAGTGTTCGTGTAGTAAAGTAGAAATTATGTAATAAAGTTTATTTTGTGAAAGAACTTGTGTTGTTTTCTTTCTCGAACCTGCCACTATTATATTATGTTTATTTTTTTCCATCTTCATTCCGAATCGTGTCAAGGGCCTGAGTCGACCTAATTAATCATTTTATTGTTTGCAAATTTATTTAATGAATTTGTAACTTTTTCCCGAATCTCTAGCAATATAATTACGAATTTTCCAAGATGGTGGTGTTGATGGCTTATAGGATGATGGTAGTAGAGGTTTTAAAGTCTCTTTAAGAATGTTGAAGATGGTTTATTGAAATTATTATTATTTTACATAAAATTAAACATTATTGCATCGATCAGGTATCGAACAAAGGACTGGAATCCAGCGATTCAATAAATAAATTAATGGGTGATTTATTTAATAAATTTTGGAATCTTTCCCGAATTCCTAGCTAAATAATTATGGATTTTCAAGATGGTGGCCAAATGACAAGATGGTGGGTGTCACAGTAATAATAAATGATTACTGCACTCTAGCGGGTAAGAATTAAACTAACATGGCGTGAGCGCACTCTCACAAGATGGCTGCCTCCAGCAGACGAAAACAAGATGGCGGCCACCAGCAGACGAAAACAAGATGGCTGCCACCAGCAGACGAAAACAATATGGCGGCCACCAGCAGACGAAAACAAGATGGTGGTTGATGTTTACATCGAATTTCAAAGTTCGAAAAAAAAAAATTCAAATCCAAGATGGCGTCCGTGACACAAAGTGCAACGGTGACGTCACGATTCGAAGTTTGTGGAAATTTCTAGAAATACAAAATGGCGGATGGATTAGCATGGATTGGCATACAGATTAGCATGGATTAGCATACAGATTAGCATAGATTAGCATACGGATTAGCATAGATTGGCATAGATTAGCATAGATTGGCATAGATTAGCATAGATTAGCGTAGATTGGCATAGATTGGCATAGATTAGCATAGATTGGCAAGGTCAAAGGTCAAGGTCAAGTCCTGATAGCGGCTTAACAGTGGCTTGCGTTAGGGATGATTAAGCCACTTTTAGGACTTTTCTATCCACTGGGATTTTTACGGAATAAAACGGGAAATTTTCCCTCGAAACGGGAATTTTTCCCTCGAAACGGGAATTTTTCCCTCGAAAACGGGAAATTTTGAGTCATTTTGAGTCATTTTTGAGGAATTTTGAGGAATTTTGGGTCAAAAATGACGTCATCCAAGATGGCGGCCGGCTCCTGGCTCCTGCGCCTGTGCTTGAACCCCCCATTTCCAACTACTAATACACATTCTGTTTTTTTATGTAATAATTATGAAATTTTTATATGCATTGAAGTTTTTAGAAGTTACAATTATGCTTGTACTTATTTCACATTTAATCCCGTAAAATTTTTCTTGTTATAATTATTGTGTGTGTTGTTTATGTTAAATTCCAAATAAATAATTTTCCGTTAGGTTAATATTGTTTTGCGAGTGATTTGTTGCAACATTTTAAAACCAATATTCGGGACTTGTTTCCATGCTATAATAAATCCCCCCACCCCACCCTAACTAAGCTAATCGGTAATATTCCACTAAAAATTAGCGACAATGTTTGGGTGGCGTGTGACGTCATACGCTAGTTATAAACATTCTTACATCTTCGTCCTATATGTTAGTACTACCTATTTCATATTCATTCAAATGTTAAAGTTATTTATTTGTATAAACACAATTGTTACATCCTTTTGTAAACGTTTCTTGTAATGAACATCAAGGTAACGAACGAACATGACTGAGCATTCCGGCCACAAGTACATCAGGCAACGCTGCCCTGTAAACCCCCGTCCACCAATCAGTCGACAGTCGAGCAGATCACGTGACTTACCAACCGCCGACAACTCAGCGCCATTCAAACAAAAACACAGAAAAGGGCGCAGGGGAAGAATGAGGGGCGAGTCCAAGTAGTTTCCCTCAGCCGCGAGAGCGCTGCACTGTACAGCCTGTGAATCTTGAACGTGTTTGCAAGATGCAAACTTTTATCTTAGCTTCTTCAGCAAGTACAAAATTGTTTAAGATATACGCAATGAAGATGTTTCAAAATGCTGCGTCTAAGTTTTTCAACAATTTTGATACGTAAATAGTTTTAATTAAGTGCTGAAAGTTGTTAAAGCTCTACTTGAGAAAAAAAAATGTATTTGCATTGGAATTTAAAACTTAATATATTGCAATTTAAAGCACTATGTAAGAAAAAATTACGTCATAGCATTTCATATACATTATTAATTAAAAACAAGGTTCTTGAAAAAAAATATTGTACCTACTTGTGTCATGCTGGAGTTTCTGTAAATCATGATCCAATTTAATTATAAAGTTCAAAAATGCATTAAATATAATTTTAATTTTTTGCTCTTTGTTACAGAAACTCACATTTTTAATGTGAGGAACAATTTTATGAAATAAGAGCTTAATCTGAGCACTTTTAATTTAGAGCTCAATACCCCTTAAAACAGCCTTCCACCGGACTTATTTTGAAAAAAAAAAAAGTGTTTTTTAAGCATTCCCCTCGCATAGTTGCAGTAGAATTTCTCTATCGTCAACCGCCAGACGCACCGCGTCTGACGCGTGCGTCAGATGCTGCATGGGAATCCCACCTTCACTGTTTAGTGTGCAATTCCTTTCCCCTTCCAAAAGACGATTTCTGCAATTAGTAATGTCCTTGTTTCGTCGGCACTGTTGTAAGAAAGCCATTTCCTTGCGAATATACACCCGTGGCGCGGTGCACAACAATAGCCTCGAACCCCGGCCGAGTTCTCTGTACCGTCCGCAACATACCAGAGAGATGCCACGCATGCGTAAAAAGGTCGTTGGCTGTTGACTGGAAGAAGGAAGATGAAGATGGCGCAATGTCAGGCTGCCTTTCGCTCCGTGCGCTAGCAGTTCGAGCCGGTTTACTGGCTCGTTTGCCCACTTCTGTTTTAACTGTGGCTGCCTGGGCAGCTGGGCTGGGCTGACGAGTGAAGTCGCCCGCCCCTGGGGGTGCATTCGCCCCTGGTTAATAATAACCCAAGCACCCAACTACAGCATGGTTGATTTTTCAGCCCCTCCAACTCTTCTTACCTGGACCCTTCTTCCCTCTTGTCCAGTAGTTACCTGCTTGCTTAATGCATGATATTTGATCCCCGCATGAACCGGCCCAGGGTTTTCCCTGTGTCTATGCAGGTTTTACCTGGGTCACATTAGCTAGCTTTTAAGCTAGGCGACCAATGGGGCGTCAGTCATGGCGCCAATTGCAGCCATGGCTGGCCAGTAAACCCCAATAGCACACGATGCACGCGCCCTTCTCCCGCATGGTTCAAAACCCGCATGGTAGAGTGTATAGGCTTCGGCCTGAGACACACTTAGGTCCTCCCCTAACCTGGACCCTCCCCTACACACTTAGAATTAACTTAGGCTAGGGGGAAAAAAAGTCAATTTTTGAACCTTAGGCTTCTCGTTAGGTTATATAAATACGATTTTCACATTCTTTTTTGTATATTAATTTCTCCCACTTATAGGTAATATTTACTAAGATTTAATTAAGTAAACGGTTGTTTACATTAGGTCAGCGACATTTTTAAAAACTAAGATTTTTTTAAATATTTGGAATATCGCACTATTATTATTATTTTTTATTCGACCGCGAAGTTGAGCGAGTGAGCAGCGTACTTCGAAAACATTTTGGGACTGATTGCGGGGTAAGTGAATCTTAAATTTTCCAAGAATAAAAGATTAAGTTACCATCAGAGAGAAAAAGCCACAGGTAGTATGTACTACAAAGTTTTTCGATCTTCTTATGTATTATTTATGGGAAATAATGATGTGATATATTCAATTAAAGCAGATGGTAGCAAGTTCGGTGTCTTGCGTTGGCCAACCACTATCATGCCTCAAACCTGTTCAGTGCTTGGTTCAAACTGTGGAAAGTGATTTTGCATAATCTGAAAAGTGACGAAAAACTGACTTTCCAGAAAGTAAGGGATCAATACGTGACTGCAGATAGTCACTAACCGTGAATCACAATTACAAGAATATTTAAAGCACATTTCCTGGCACCATTCAGCTACAAAAAAAAATTTAAAAAAAAAATTATGCCTATACTACCTTAACTTTACAAATAAAAAAACTCAAATTTTCAAGTTGTTACTCCAAACAAATTCTTTATCTGCATTAAATACATTACGGCAACAGTGAAAACACGCATAATGACCGGATCTAAGAGAAGCTTTGTCCAGCAGTTCAGGCTGAGCAAATAGTCGTTAACGAAAAAGCACTGTTTTAGCTCATATGAATTCAGCACCGATAGACGAATAAGATGAAGTTTATTTAAAGAATTTGTTAAGAATCAGAATCTCTCAATACAATTATTGTTAATTTCCTCAAATTACTAACAGTTCCAAAGAAAGTAGGAGGACCACACAATGTCATGAAATAGTTACTATTGCGGAGTTCAAACATGTATTAGTTTAACTGTTCGAAATAAACAGGCATTATTATACCGGAAAAAAATCGATTAAACATATTACAATACTCATTTTGGATAATTTTTTTTTAAAAGTGATCTGAAATATTACTGTCCCTTCGATGCTTGGCTGAGTGGTGTAAGCCTACTATGTGAACCTCCATTCTCTTATTTCCAGACACTTTCCTGATTGTATTGAAACCTTCAATCATAGCCCAGTTAACTTAGTCGCTAATGTGGTCACTAAAAAACACCATGGACAGCAATCACCATATGTGCTTAATATTTTCCAGTGCCTTAGGCCACTGAAAAATGTATGAAGTGTCGGTTTTTTTTTTGCAGCAGCAATAACTAGTGATGCCTTGCGGAACTAACCTTTTATTAAAAAAACAAGCTACTTTTTTGTCAATATTAAGACCGTTAAGGCAATGGCTTAATGTGTGTCCGACAGACACTTGATCTCTGATTGGTCCACGTGACCCTCTGATTTCATGTGTGGTGTGGGCGATGTTTCAAATCTCCCTGGAAAAAAAAATTAGTCAACTCAAACTTTTCTCTCAAATATGTGTCCTTTGGTAGCATAGAAGAAGAGCACCCATGGTATTTGCTGTTTCATGTTCCCGTTTCTAAAAGGTAGACAGAAAATGACGGACTATGTGGTACGAACTGGAACCAAAGGAGACCGAAACGAAATATTGATTAAGGCTACCCGTTTGCGAACGGCGCTTTTCAAAGGCCGAACACATAAATTTATATTTTGGCTGTGATTAGAATTCATTTATAAGCATTTGCTTTTGCCTAACCGAATAACTTATTATTATTTAACTCCCACAACATTCACAACTTAAAATTTAAAACAGCTGCCTACTCATGACTTACAATGTATGATAATAATAAACACAAACAATCGAAAAACAATTTGGCGCATATATTTACTGCGCTCTGGTGATATCAGACACGCGCTTAAGAAAAGGTAGGCAAAATGTAAACAATGTCAGGAAATGAGGAGAAGCTGATTAAATTGTCTGCGACAGTCGGGTAAATAAAAATTTCACAATATGACCGTCAAACAGTCATATGTAAAACTAAGTTACGCGCAGTCACTGTGGCGGTTAGGGCACGGGAGAAAATTCAGGCGCGAAAAAAAAAATTAATATTAATAAAAAACATTACTCTTTGGATTCACAAAGCTAAACGCAATTGTTTAAAGTATCAAATAAGCTGTAGTGAAAACAATCTGAGAAAAAAAAAATCAAAGTGGGTAACTGCGGTAATAAAAACAGCTGACATGAAGCTTACAACCAAATAAATGAATTAAATTAACAATAAATTGAGCTTATAAAAATTTACATATATATATATAACATTATTTTATCCTTAAGGTCACTAGTAAACGAACTATTCTTGCTCTATATAGTTTCTGTAAATCAGCAAAGGTAACAAAAACAACCAAGCTCTGTAAACACTCTGGCTCTCCTCATAGTGAACTGGTTAAGAGCTAAGGCCCTGATGGGTAAACAAATAATAAGGCTTTAATAATAGCAGTCTGTCCAGAGGTGGAGCTTGTGTGCATCACTCTAATTTTGCTATGTACATACATATACGGGGTACCGTAACCTGTATAAATGGATCGTATATAAAGTGGCTTAAAGTATTATATCTCGCTTAAGGCATTATGACCTATTTGAGGGTACAAGGGGGAAAAAAAAATTTAGGTTTATTTTCCTGTTTTTTTTTTTTTTTCATCAATCACCTTCGTGAATAATGTCCAGTGGAACAAACAAGTTATTTAACTAACCACATGTTACCAAGTATTACATAAGTAAAATGGCCGTTTATCGTTTTAGTAGAGATTCTTTTAAAAACCGTTAGGTAGTAATCTTGAATTAGGAAATTCTGGCCAACTTAGTCATTATTTAAAACTGAAAGAAAATACAAACTAGACAAACTGTCAGTTAAACTTGTATGCTTATTTTAGTCAATAACTTTGAAATTATTTTTGATGCAATAAATTATTCTAGTTAAACCCCGGTCGCCATAGCCCAAATGGACTGTTATCTAGTTTCAAGTTACGTCCAGAAATTTTGTATGTGTTGTACGTAGTTGCACGGACTAC